>NC_084619.1:31573230-31630730 GCF_033978795.1 Nerophis ophidion
TGTTCACAGGGACATCTAGATTTATACGTACCAAGGGATCGAAACTGTTAAATAATGAAGTAAAGAAATGTGAACAGTTGTTACGTTGAAATGTGGCTTTCGATAAATTTCACATTCTGTTTTTCTCTCTATCTTTATCTTGAATATTATGCGAAATAACGACCGCAAAGAAACCGATTTTGGAGATATCTGTTTTTGCAACATATCATAATTTGGATATATCTGCTTTTGACGTAAAACCACATCAAACACTCTTACTTGAAAGCCATTCATTACATCAGCATTTCTTAAAAGTTTAGGCTTTCATGACTTGCTTATGTTGATATTAAATAAACCATTGTACGCTTGTAAATGTACCGGCAACACCAGCAGGCAGAAAATCGTTAATATACAGAATCGGTCAAAATGGATGTATCTGCTTTTGCATATGAACTCTTCATATATATATATATATATATATATGCCCTTTGTTGAGGTGGTGACTTGTCCAGGCTGTACGCCGCCTTCCGCCCGATTGTAGCTGAGATAGGCACCCGCGACCCAAAGGGAATACGCGGTAGAAAATGGATGGATATATATATATATACTGTATATATATATATATATATATATATATATATATATATATATATATATGTGTGTGTGTTTATCCATCCATCCATCCATCCATTTCCTACCGCTTGACCCTTTTGGGGTCGCTGGAGCCTATCTCAGCTGCACATGTCAGCTGCAGGCGGGGTTCACTCTGTCTTGGCCAACAGAAGTCTTTAATAAAGGTAAAAAATAAATGTTAAAAGTTAATTCATCAACCCCATTCATCATTTTAATCGCCACCGTTTTACAGACCAATCAACAACTCCCAAACTGAGGGAGAGATGGAGCGATGACCCCTACTTACATATCTTGTATAAAATATGGTGTTTTAAATCAAACTGGTCCGAAAGGTAACTCGTATGCAATATCAACATATTGGAATAATACACATGTCTATCACTGCTGTTTATAAACTACACCACAGTGCGTCATATCAATATTTCATTCATTTCACCAATTCTTTTCGAGCACAACAAGCACAATTCAAATAATTGAGCATCTCCAATACAAATATCTTGATCTGGTAGTTTTAAAAAATTAAAAATAAAAATAAACATGATGTGTTGTGTTAATATACATGCTAATGTGCTTTTAAAGACATTTACATTTTTGGAGAAAAAAAAAGAATAAAATAGAAATAGAAAAAAATATATATGATAGAAAGTAGAAAAATAAGAAAATATATATTTTTTTAAAAGTCTAATCAATCAAATATCTCACGACCCACCTGCATTACTTCCATGGATCTTTGTTGAATATTTTTGATTTACATGTATTTCATATTGTTTTTTTAATTGTAAAAACTTTATTATTGTCTAAAAAATGTGTTCTGCGGTTTTATTTCTGGAGGTCTGGAAGGGATGAATTACATTTATAAATTTAATGGGTAAGATTCGATCCACCTTTTGGAGTGGACTGCCAACATCCATCTAACAATCCATCTATTTTCTACTGCTTGTCCCTTTCGGGGTTGTGGAGGGTCGCTGGAGCCTATCTCAGCTGCATACGGGCGGGAGGCGGAGTACACCCTGGACAAGTCGCCACTTCATCACAGACAGACAACATTCACACTCAAATTCAAAATTAACTGGTATTGCTTTAGGATTTTTTAAAATAATTTCTCAAATGTTTTATGATATTTTATTTGTGAATACTAAACATGTAGTCTTTATCCTTTTACATTATGAGAAGCGGCCCATTTTGTTTCATCGTAAAGGTTTTGAAGTAGAAGACATGTTGTCCCCAGAGGCAGAGTAATATTTAGTCAGCTTGTCAGTGTTGACACCTCAAAGATGAAGCACATGTGCGTGACAAGTGCATGTTTCAAAAATCCTTCCTTCCAACAGGAGGCTTGTCTACTTCCTCACTGATGTGCAAAGTAAGAAAAGCTGCGTGAGTGCGAGGACGTCACATGTCCATGAATCAACGTAATGGATGGGTTAGCGTCACAACTTCCTGTGCAAAGTCATTCCGACTTTAACCTTGTGTGGATTAACATGAAAGGCGAGACATGAAGCTGCAAGGTGAGGCCAGAAAGCTCACAATGTTGGTTTCACCTTTGGTGCAAATCATCACCTGCACACACCTTCCTGTGAACTCCTCCCTGACCTCCATTCTCACTCACACGCGACGAGCAATTGAACTGTCAGTCACGCAGGAAGAGGAACTGCAGCTCTGCAGAACGGCAAATGTAACCTCACGACACTCTGGAGTGGATTAGGCGACTGAAACTAAATTATGCGAGATTCACCATTTTAAGGAGGTTAATGCACCAACAGTGGGCTTTCAAATACAAAGTTGTTGTTTTTTTAAATAAACGTTAATGGGTCACAGCAGACACAGACTTGATTTCATGGATTACAATAGCAAGAGAATATCACCTTTCCTAGCGGAACACAACACATACGCAAAACCTAGTTTTTTCTTAGTAACACGTTTTGAAACTGACTTGTATGAGAATCAAAGCATTTTTTTCCTATAAGAAAAAAGGTTTGCAACTTGTTCTGAATCACAGTGCATCGCACAAGCATTCACAGTGCTTCCCTTTTCCACATGTTGTTATGTTAAATGGAATACGTTAATTTTTGTTCTCAAATTTTACAGAAAATATCCCAGAGTGTGAAAAGTTGAATGCGAGGCTTCCTATTCAGTGGCATAGTGGTTAGAGTGTCCACCCTGAGAACGGAAGGTTGTGAGTTCAAACCCCGCCCGAGTTATACCAAATACTATAAAAATGTGACCCAATACCCTCCCTGCTTGGCACTCAACATCAAAGGGTTGGAATTGGGGGTAAACTCATCAAAAATGATTCCCGGGCGCAGCCACCGCTGCTGCCCACTGCTTCCTTCACCTCCCAGGGGGCGATCAAGGGCTATGGGTCAAATGCAGAGAATAATTTCGCCACACTCAGTGTGTGTGTGACAATCATTGGTACTTTAACTTTAACTTTATGTTTGGAGGAAACCAGGCACCGCTCATCACCAGGCCAATACCATGAATTATGGTGGTGGCAGCGTCATGCTGTGCAGATGTTTTTCAGCGGCAGGAACTGGGAGACTAGTCAAGGTAGAGGGAAAGATGAATGCAGCAATGTACAGAGACATCCTAGATGAAAACCAACGCTTCCCATCCAACCTGATGTAGCTTGAGAGGTGCAGCATAGAGGAATGGGCGAAACTGCCCAAAGATAGGTGTGCCAAGAATGTAGTATCGTATTCAAAAAAGACTTGAGGCTGTCATTTCTGCCAAAGAAGTGTCAACAAAGTATTGCGCAAAGGCTGTGAATACTTATGTACATGGGATTTCTTAGGTTCTTTTTATTTCTAGTAAATTTACCAAATAGAAAAAACAATGCACTCTACAAGCCGGATACACTCTACCCCAACATAAGAGTGCCCCAATTCAAGAGTGTTTTGAGATCAGAGTTGTCTCTCAACTAATTGTCATGCTTTAAAGGGGAACATTATCACCAGACCTATATAAGCGTCAATATATACTTTGATGTTGCAGAAAAAAGACCATATGTTTTTGTAACCAATTTTCGAACTCTAAAAGGGTGAATTTGGCGATTGAAACGCCTTTCAATTGTTCGCTGTCGGAGCGTTGACCTTTCACCTGTGACGTTACAATGGGGAGCAATCCGCCATTTTCTCAAACACATTACACACACAAGTTAAATCAGTTCTGTTATTTTCCGTTTTTTCGACTGTTTTCCGTACCTTGGAGACATCAATCAATCAATCAATCAATGTTTATTTATATAGTCATAAATCACAAATGTCTCAAAGGACCGTACAAACCACTACGACTACGACATCCTCGGAGGAACCCACATAAGGGCAAGGAAAACTCACACGCACTGGGACACCAGTGACAATGATGACTATAAGAACCTTGGAGAGGACCTCATATGTGGGCAACCCCCCCCAGGGGACCGAAAGCAATGGATATCGAGCAGGTCTAACATGATACTGTGAAGATCATGCCTCGTCGGTGTGTTGTCAGAGGGTGTAACAACACGATCAGGGATGGATTCAAGTTGACTTACGTGGAGTGTGCATCGATTAGCACGGCATGCTAATCGATACTAACATGCTATTTAGCCTAGCTGTATGTACATATTGCACCGTTCTGCTTCATTTACAGCTATATTTGCATCCAGCCTTTCCCTCCACCCACATTTAATGCCAAACAAACACATACCAATTGACGGATTCAAGTACACCAGGTGTCAAAAGATGCGAAAGTCCTTAATTTGTTCTGCACATTTTACCGACGACAGCTATGCTACGACAGATGGCACAGAGATGTGTGGATATCCTGCGACACTCAAAGCAGATGCATTTCCAACGATAAAGTCAACGAAATCACAAAGGTGAGTTTTATTGATGTTATTGACTTATGTGCTAATCAGACATGTTTGGTCGCGGCATGACTGCCAGCTAATCGATACTAACATGCTATTTGGGCTAGCTGTATGTACATTTGTAGCTATATTTGCATCCAGCCTTTCCCTCCACCCACATTTAATGCCAAACAAACACTTACCCATCGACGGATTTAAGTTGCTCCAGTGGTCAAAACATGCAATTGTTGGTTAGAAGGCGGTCACCGAATAGCTTCAATAGCTATTCACTCAATAGCTTCAGTTTGTTCTTCAATTTTGTTTTCGCTATCTGCCTCCACACTCCAACCATCCGTTTCAATACATGCGTAATCTGTTGAATCGCTTAAGCCGCTGAAATCAGAGTCTGAATCCGAGTTAATGTCGCTATATCTTGCTGTGCTATCCGCCATGTTTGTTTGTATTGGCGTCACTATGTGACGTCACAGGAAAATGGACGGGTGGATTTACAGAAGGCGAAAATCAGGCACTTTAAAGCCTTTTTTCGGGATATTCCATGATGGGTAAAATTTTGAAAAAAACTTCGAAAAATAAAATAAGCCACTGGGAACGGATTTTTATTGGTTTTAACCCTTCTGAAATTGTGATAATGTTCCCCTTTAAGTTACAAGTAAAAGTTAGAGTTACAAGCATCCTCGCCATTAGTTGGAGGAGCAAACGTGTCAATTAATCCCGCAAGATCCGCCCAAAACATCTGGTCCTACTGCTAGCATTCGCTCAGAAGTCGAGATAGAAGAGAGTGAGTGTGAAGGACAGCGCTGAAAAAGAAGAAGAGGATGATATTCATTGAATTAAAGAAAGAAATCATCAAAAATATCAAATAAATAAAAACAACTTTATTTATAAAGCACATTTAAAATTTACCACAGTGGTAGCCAAAGTCCTGTACACTGGGCAGGTTAAAAAGACAATATGAGAACCGAGCAAACAACACAACACAAACATAACATGATAAAAATAAAAAATAAAACATAAAAATAGGTTCACAGCAGGTGTATAATGCAGCGCCATTGCAGGATGGATATCACTCAGTGTCAAAAGCCAAGGAATAAAAGTATGTTTTTAAGAGAGATTTAAAAACAGGAAGAGAGGAGGCTTGTCTAACACTCAGAGGTAGGTCATTCCAGAGCTTGGGAGCAGCAGCGGCGAAAGCTCTGTCACCTCTAATTCTTTTTTTTTTTTTTTAATTTGTCATGAAAAAGGGACGTTTTTGTCATGAAAAAGGGAGGTTTTTGTGGTTGGTGCACTAATTGTAAGTGTATGTCGTTTTTTTTTATGTTGATTTAATTAAAAAAAAAAATATATATATATATATATATATATTTATTTTTTTATTTTTTATTTTTTGTATTTTTTTAAAATAAAAATGAATTAAAAAAAATTCTGCGGCCCTATACAAATCGAGCCATCGCGGCCCGGTGGTTGGGGACCACTGCCCTAAAGGGAAACCTTTTTAAACAATAGTTAGATCCATTCTGAAGATGCCTGGGTAATTTTTAAGCTTTGGCCCATAAAACATGTTCACTGGTTAGTTTGAGTGTGAGACATCTGCACAGCAACCCCCTCATCGGGTTGTAGCTGGTACATTTAAGCGGTGAAACTTCCTATAAGAGGAAAACTGTAGTGCTGTATTCTGAGGATCATCCATCCATCCATTTTCTACCGCTTATTCCCTTTCGGGAATAAGCGTCATATTTAATTTGAACTTTTTTTTAAATGGTCCTCAATAGTGACAAATTTGTAAGAATTATGCAAAATTATTTAATTTTGGTCCCCATGAACCCTATTAACTCTTTTTCCCCAGAGTCCCCAGTAAGAAGGATCAGCACATTACTTCATCAATCCAGAGATTTAAAGACGTGTATGAGCTAACTGGGCAGTGGACATTTTACCTAAAAAAAATGTAATGCCTCCACAACCTGTAGAAAGGGTGGTCCCCACAAGTCATGATCAATAACTTGGTCCCCATTCCAAAATATAACCAATGTGTGTGTGTGTGTGTGTGTGTGTGTGTGTGTGTGTGTGTGCTCATCTATGAGACATATGTCAAACTACATGTTTGTTTATTGGCAAACAATGTCAGAGGGTTTAAAGTAAACGATCGGGCCTTAAGGAAGCGCCAGTCCAGCTAAGACTGTTGCAGTCTGCAGGAGGAAGAGTGCAGGCGTGATGTGACAGACACAGGTGACAGTCTGCAGGTGCAAGCGACAGCTGTGTGAACAGTGAGTGCTTTTCAAAGAGGAGAGGAAACAACAACAGGGCGTCACTGACTGAGAAAAAGAACAAACTGTAGTCAAAACTATTGTTGTATAAATATTGTGAATGGTGTGTGTGTGTGTGTGTGTGTGTGTGTGTGTGTGTGTGTGTGTGTGTGTGTGTGTGTGTGTGTGTGTGTGTGTGTGTGTGCGTGCGTGCGTGCGTGCGTGCGTGTGGGTGTGTGTGCGTGCATCCGTGCGTACATGTGTGTGTGTGTGTGTGTGAGAGAGAGCGAGAGACATTGTTCAAAACAAAACAGGTTCAATTTTTGATGTCATTTGCACTATATATATAATTAACCCCAAAGATGATTCGTGCAATAATTGTATGAAGTAGGCCAGCGAAGGAGGCTGGGTTCATTTCTCTCATGTCTTTATTGTCTTCTTTGTCTCCTCCCTCCTGCAACTTTCCTTTTCTGTACTTGACTTTGCTCAAATGCACTAAAAAAGTCACACTTGCCAACTTCTTCCAAGTGAGAGAAGATAACTGCACACTCAGTAAGTTGACTCAGTATCTTAACGTCACGGGTAGCAGCCATTTTTTGGACAATATGCAATTATTTCGTTACTATTATTTATGCATGCATTTGTGTGGTCTGCTTCTAATGGTGCCAACATCCGAGTGGTAATAATACTATTTATAATATTAAACATCTACTAAATTACGTTATCAGTAAAATGCTTTAATTAACTCTTTTGTAAACAATTTTACGTATGATCAAAAATTAATATAATGCATGAATATTTTTTATAACAACAATGTAATTGTAATTTATGTATTTTGCAGTGATTTATCAGTATTTGTTAATTAATTTCTTTAATTATATTTATTGCCAAAGGGAATAAACGATAGAAATGGATGGATGGATGGCATTATTATGCATTTTGTGCAAGAAACAGTAATTATTTGGAATACACTAACTCAGATGATGATTGTATACATTTTTTTTATTATTTCAAACATGAGCAAGAATAAAATAATATGCAATTCAACATTTTGGAAAATGAGTACAGAAGCAGAGTTAATTCTCCATGTATCGTCTTTTTGCATTAAAATGCAACTATTTTCTAACCAGAAAAGGAAAAAAATGAATATAAAACATGGTTATAAAAGTAAGTACATGTAATAATACATCAGAAGAAAAATACAAGTGTTTTAATAATAACGAATACATTAAATATACAAAAAACGAAAGACCTAAAAAATGAAAAAGTAAATTATATGAAGGTGAATCAATAGTTATACATAATTTACAGGTGGATAAGAACCTGACTGAATATTTTTGTAATATAATAGAGTAGTATATTGCCTTGAGTGGGTCGGATTGAAATTAGGGCTGGCAAATGACTACTTTTGAAAATCAGATTATTAAATTGTTTAATTTAGATTAATCCTGATTAATCACGCAGGTGATTAGCATCGTTTATATTTAACATTTGCTAAAAAAAAATACCTCAATATTCATGCACAAATGCAATTTTATTGCCGGAATGCCATGGAGGAACGTTTTGAAACATTTTGCTTTAATGCATATCATTTTTTTTTCGTTTTTTGCACAAAACAGTTTTATCTAAAGTTCTTCAGGCTGTATTTTTTTCAGCGAGCACACAACTTTTTCTGCTGACGCTTGCATTGATCTGATCACTGACTGTATAGCTGTTAAGGTAAAATAGCATTTGCAGTCAAAATAAATTGCATGACTAATCCACGTGTGTACATGATTAATGCGATGATATTTTGTGCTTAATCACGTGAGTTAAAACGTGGTCATTTTGAAAAATGAATCATAACAATAGGAAAGTGGGGCTCAGTGGACATTACTGCTGGTGATGAAAGTTGCTGTCCGCGGTGCTGAAGCGGATCCCCAAATCCCTTTAAGGCAAACACACGTGATTTAAAAATTACCATTTGTCTTTTGCTTGCAATCAGATATTATTCATCCTCATTTATGATGTTGCTTTTATCATTTTAATGGATTTGTATTAATAAATATTGCATAATAAAGAAAGCATCAGTGCAAAGGAGTTCAAATTTAATAAATAGAAAAATAAAATAGTATTTTAGTTTGTTATTCTTTTCTAATGTGGAGCCGTCTTAATTGTTGATTAGGTAAATCATCCGTTTCATTTCTAAAGTAAGTAACACAATTTTGATTATTTTGTGCAGGTACACAAATAAACAGGCACCAATATTTTTATGACATAAAAGCAGACCTTTTTACAAAAATATCAGATTGGGCAGCAAACCTAAGTGTAACTCATGATACGGCATATAAAGCAAAAACATATACGATTTTATATATTTAAATGTTATATTTTAGATCGTATAGCTGCAGTGTGTATTTTTGAAAAAAAAAGAATACATACAAATTCAAATTAAAAAGCCAATTCAATGCACATCTGCACACCCAAATGTATTCCTACATTAAATATGCACATATAACATTATAATCCTACAATATTTAGAAATTTAAAATACTCATAAAATATACATTTTCAAAACTAAATAAAAGAAAAACAATGTTAACCAAAAATGGTATAGTCAAGTTCATTTCCACATCATAAACATTATATCCTTACTGTATTTTCAAGTTAAAAATGTTCGTAACAAATGTAATTTTAAAAACTAATTAATAAAAAAAAACAAATCCAATGCAAACCAAAAATGGTGAAGTCAGGTTAATTTCTATAGTATGCACATTATATTAATATTGAATTTTAAAAAGTCATTAAAAAATATCAATCATAAGGAATAAATAATACAATAGCCAACTTCATGCACATTGCACACCATCACGTTATAGTCAGGTTAATTTCTATGTTATGGACATCAAACTTTTTTTCTTACTGCATTCAGAAGTTAAATATATTTATAAAATATGCATTTTCAGAAACTAAATAATCAAAAAATAGCCAATTGAATGCACACAAAAAAATGCTGTAGTCGGGATTATTTCATCGTGCACATTATTATTTATACTTATATTGCATTCAGAGGTCAAACATATTCATGAAAATATACACTCTAAAAACTAAATAAATGCACACCAAACCTGTTAGGGTTATTTATACGTTGTGCATGTTATACATTTTATTTTGACAGCATTTTGAAGTTGAATATGTTTATAAAAATATACATTTTAAAAATTGAAAAATAAAAGAAACCGATTAAATGTAGATCAAAAATGTTATAGTACGATGTATTTCTGCATATGTACATTGTTGCATTTCAAAGTGAACAATATTTAAAACATCCATCCATCCATTTCCCGCTTATTCCCTTTGGGGTAAGAAGGGGGGGGGGGGGGGGGGGTCGCTGGTGCCTATCTCAGCTACAATCGGGCAGAAGGCAGCGTACACCCTGGACAAGTCGCCACCTCATCGCAGGGCCAACACAGATAGACAGACAACATTCACACTCACATTCACACACTAGGGACCATTTAGTGTTGCCAATCAACCTATCCCCAGGTGCATGTCTTTGGAAGTGGGAGGAAGCCGGAGTACCCGGAAGGAACCCACGCAGTCACCGGGAGAACATGCAAACTCCAAACAGAAAGATCCCGAGCCCGGGATTGAACCCAGGACTACTTAGGACCTTCGTATTGTGAGGCAGACGCACTAACCCCTCTCCCACCGTGAAGCCCATATTTAAAACAATAAGATTTAAAAAAATAATTTTAAAAAGCCAATTATAAGCACACCAACATGTAAGGTTTTTTTTCGACATCATTCTTACTTAAGTTAAATTTATTCAAACAAATACAGATTTTGAAAACTGAATAATAAATTATTCATGCTACCACATTTAAAAATGTAGAAAAGTGAATACATTCACGTGAATTTGAGTATTGCCAGTGAGCTCATGAACCAAAATCAATCATAATTCATTGAACAACAATTATATGCTCAATACCTGAGAGAGTTTTAGCAGTCTGCGGCGCGCAATAATGGCGCCTGTTGCCATATATGTTGAGTGGAAGAGAGGGGGGCTGTGAAGTTTAGGAGGAGGGGATGTCTGCGGCGTGCAGAGTGGGGTGACACCCTCCGGAACAACGCCTTTAAAAAAAAAAAAAACGGTATCAAAGCGGCGCACAGACGTTGCGGTGTTGCAGCTTGGCACTGCAACGCATGCGTAAAAGTCAGCACAGCAACAGGCTGCACGCTCGATCCTGGCAATGTTTTGCTGACTAAAACTAAATCTCATTTCCCCCAAATCAAGGACATGAGCAGATTTTTCAATGCATTTTCCAACACGTCGCGTTTGTGTTGAATAGAAGCTCGCAGGAAGCTGAAGATGGCTCCGATGTTGGATGAGAGCGGCGGAGAAGCTGTGACGGCGCTGCTGCTGTCTTGCGTCGCCCTCCTGCTCTCCGTCCAAGTCTGGCGTTGGCTCCAGCAGCGTCCGCTCCTGGGCGTCCCGGGCCCCTTTTCCTGGCCCGTCGTCGGGAACGCGGCGCAGCTCGGGAGCGCGCCGCACTTGTACTTCATGCGCATGGTGGAGAAATACGGCAACGTCTTCCAGATCAAACTGGGCTCCCAAATCGTGGTGGTCCTGAACGGGAGCGCCATCAAGCAGGCGCTCATCAACCAAGGCCCGGAGTTCTCCGGGAGACCGGACTTCGCCTCCTTCCGGTACATCTCCAACGGCGACGGGCTGGCCTTCAACACCACGTCGGACTGGTGGAAGCAACACCGCAGGGTAGCCCACTCCACCGTCAGGATGTTCTCCACGGGGAACCAGCTGACCAAGACCACCTTCAAGCAGCACATCCTGTGCGAGTTCAAGGAGCTCCTGCACCTTTTTCTGACCAAGTCCCAGGACAGGCGACACTTTGACCCCATGACCTACCTGGTGGTGTCCACCGCCAACATCATGAGCGCCGTGTGCTTCGGGAAGAGGTACTCCTATGAGGACGCCGAGTTCAGGCAGGTGGTGGGCAGGAACAGCCAGTTCACTGAGACCGTGGGCGCCGGGAGCATCGTGGACGTCATGCCCTGGCTGCAGTACTTCCCCAACCCCATCAAAACCATGTTTGACAACTTTAAGACCCTCAACAGGGAGTTTACAGACTTTATTATGGAAAAAGTGAGAGAACACAGAAAGAGCATCCAGTCCAGCACCACCAGGGACATGACGGACGCTCTCATCGTGGCCTTGGACAAACTGCAACATAAAAGTGACTTCTTGTCGGAAAAAGACTTTGTCTCAGCGACTGTTGCAGATATTTTTGGTGCGAGTCAAGATACTTTGTCTACATCCTTGCAATGGATCATCCTCATCCTTGTCAAGTAAGTCACTTTTGGCCTTCTCTAATTCCCAGAGGATGCTCACTTTTAAAGTAACACAAATGAAGTGAAGTATATTTATATAGCGCTTTTTCTCTAGTGACTCAAAGCGCTTTACATAGTGAAACCCAATATCTAAGTTACATTTAAACCAGTGTGGGTGGCACTGGGAGCAGCTGGGTAAAGTGTCTTGCTCAAGGACACAACGGAAATGACTAGGATGGCGGAAGCGGGGATCGAACCTGCAACCCTCAAGTTGCTGGCACGGCCACTCTACCAACCGAGCAATACCGCCCTATAAACTTGTTTGTCTGTTTTTTTGCCAAAAAATATCAAATAACAAATAGGAATTATGGATCCCAAGCAGGTGGGGCGTAGCAGGAATAACCATGAATTGATGAACGTGGACCCCGACTTAAACAAGTTGAAAAACTTATTCGGGTATTAACATTTAGTGGTCAATTGTACGGAATATGTACTGTACTGTGCAATCTACTAATAAACGTCTCAATTAATCGATCAAAGCACCAAATTCTGAGACCCATACACAAGATTACAAAAGGCCACACCAAACCCACCTCGCTGCCCCAAACGCACACACTTGGTATGTTTACTTGACCTAAAAAGCTAATTATTGCATTAATTTAGTTTTATTTTTATTTTTTTAAAGATGGGATTTAACTGGAACATATCTTTGAAAAATAAACAACTAAACGTTGCGACAAAAAAAAATTTATTTTTACACAAAAGCCAAAAAATTCAATGTAAAGTGTCCAAAATATGAATTTAAATAGTCATTATTCACTAAAATATGATTATAAATCGGATGCTTCCTTGTGTAAAATAAAGAATAGTTTATACACTTTGAGATTATTGTCAGTAAATTATAATAAAATATTATATTATTGTGATTATATCATTAGGGAGGGGTTACAATAAGTCCGCCCCACGGTTGTTAAAAAATAGTGATGCCTGTGTTTCTAACTTTAATAGAGGGTCCTTGAACGCACCAAAGTTATGGGCAATGAGATGCAAGGGAAACTTGGATATAACTTTCTCCTAAAAAAACATAATTTTCATTTTTTTGTGTGTTTTTAATCAAAATTATTGTTTTTCGTTTTTTTTATTAAAATATTTTTAAGCATTCAAACAGACTTTCATTGGCCAGGGCCAATCAATGGAAATCTTTACTTTGAGTACCCCAATACAAAACGTTTGTCGCACTTTTTGATTTATGTGAAATTATTTTTATATTAATTTAATTTAATTCTAAAATGAATCCATTGGAAATAAACTGTTCAACAACTTTAATAATAATAATCAAAATATTAATAAAATAGACTGTAAATAAGGTGAGACGGGAAAGTTTTAAAACTTAATTACAAGTGTGAACATAATATGAATATAATGTTAAAAATACTGACCCCCATTGTTAATTACACATTGAGCTATCCAGCCACTCGCAATGTATACTCTTTAACAACACATCCATCCATCCATTTCCTACCGCTTGTCAACACATGACTTTCATTATCTGGGAGATGTTTGGTAGACCCCTGAGTTAAGCAATACTATGGCATCATGACCATACTTTTTGTCCTTACATCACCCTTGATATTCTACTATTCAGTCTAGAGAAAAGTAATCGCTGACCTGCAGACAACTCCTCACCAAATACAGTATTGTCTTATTACACAGGGAGAGTGGCCAATAATGAGTTGTTTTGTTGCTTGCCAAGCAAAAAACCGACCGGTGAATATATCAATAGTCAACTTGTCAGTGATTATTTGTTCTATTAGTCGACTAGTCAATCTAATATTGATTATGATCTGCTCTACATCTTAGAGTTTGACGATGAGTCAGCGACTTGATTGCAGCTCATTTTTAAAAACCTTTGAAAAAATACATTAAAATGTAACGAATGAAAACAATTACTTTATTAGACATACAACCACAGTGAACAAGCCAAGATGGCCAGTAAACACACCATCCAATAGAACAATTCTCTTTATCCAGTACTGTTTGAGCTGCAATTATTTCCCTGAAGACATACAGGTGTAAAAATGAACATTCCCTGTGGTCTATCAATTCACATTCAAATCATGCAACAAATCTTTGTCGATTCATTTTTATAATCAATCTTGTCGACTATGTTAAGTAATTGTTGCAGGCCTATACTATGCACGACTGTTGTTTAGCAGCCACATCCATCGCCATCATAGAAATACAATAGGAGTGAAACATTGGATCATTGCCACATTACTGCTGATGACATATTTCATGCATGAAAATTGCTTATTTCTCTCATATGAAACTTTTTGGAGGGGATTTTATTTGCTGATTCTGAATGATTTGTTATGTACCATAGCTTGGGAGAAGTTAGTTAGTCCTTAATTATCAGTACTGTAGAATTAGTGTCCACTCATCCAAAAGAACATTTGTGATGTCAGAAGTCTCTGATCCTGGACACCTGGCTCACAATGTCCTTTATGCCATGGTGGGATCGGTGGGTTCAGGCCAGGGCCAATCAAGTTCTCTCACACCAAACTCAAACAAAAGTTGTCCATCATGTTTTGGCAGGACAAAGAACTTAGGATTCAGATCAAGACTTTATCCTTAAATTGAAAGCACTATTGAGTAATTCCTCTAAAATGTGGGTCTCATCTTGTGAATGAAGGTACCCTGAGATACAGCTGCGTCTCCAGGAAGAAGTGGACAAGGTGGTGGACCGCAGCCATCTCCCGTCTATCGAGGACCAGTCTCGGCTACCCTACGTCATGGCCTTCATCTACGAGGTGATGCGCTTCACCAGCTTTGTGCCGCTCACCATCCCCCACTCCACCACCGCACACACCTCCTTCAACGGATACAGCATACCCAAGAACACTGTTGTGTTTGTGAACCAGTGGTCCTCCAATCACAATCCCACCATCTGGGCCAACCCAGAGCAGTTCGACCCACAGCGTTTCCTGCACCCCAATGGAGACCTGAACAAGGACATGTGCAACTTTGTGCTTATCTTCTCCATGGGAAAGCGGCGCTGCATCGGCGAGGAGCTGTCCAAGTTCCACCTCTTCCTCTTCACAGCCCTGCTTGTCCACCAGTGCCACATCAGCACAGACCCAACCAGACCGCCCGACCTGGGCTACACCTATGGTCTGACTCTGAAACCCAACCCTTTCTTGATAACGGTCTCCCTGAGGGATGACATGAAGCTGCTGGAAGATATAACCAGTCAGGTTATTGCTGAGGACATCAAGGTCAATCCCTCGGACCCTTAAAAAAATAACCAAAAAAAAAGAATATGAAGGGGGAAAAATAAACTAAATGTAGGATTCAGCAAAATGTGTACTTGGTGTGTGGAATAAAACGTGATATCGGGTCAGTCACAGACTCATGACTCTGGACATTATAGCTCGGACTTACAGGAAAAGTCTTCATCTCAGGGGAGGACAAGACGGACGTGCAGACATGCCAGTGTGCTCCTGTTGTTGTTGTTGTTACTTTATAGATAATGTCCACTTTGCAGGAGTCCTTCTGATGCAAGGTCCTGCCCAACAGCGGCAAGCAAGCACATACTGTAAGTTTAAGGAGTATTTCTTTGCCCTCATGACAGATGTCAGTGGGTCTGCTTTGTGCCAATCAATCATGTCAAAGATTATCCGGAGTAAGTGCTCCGTGATGCCAAAAGTAAACTGATTTGAAAGCTACAAAGAGCCATTGTGTGCATGCATGCAATTCCTTTCAAACACTTGTACAGTGGAATCTTCATATTGCGAATTAAAAGCTCCCGCTGAAGTCCACCTTAACAAACACGGTTGATGGCTTTTGTCAACGTACCATCTTGAGAGCCAAAGTCCATTTATGCTGACTTGTGGTGATAACTTGATGATCACAAACTAGCAGCAACATAACTGCTGTCTACTTAAGCTACACGGCATCAAAACATGCACACAGGGACTTCCTGTTCAATCCAAAATAAGCTTCAAAATAAAAACTTGGGAGTATTAACATGGGTTCTTCAACTGTGACTCTTTCTTTCCAGTTTGTTAGCCACCAAATGAAAGATATGTACATGTTGTTGTACTAGTGACATACAACCAGACAAGAGCAGCAAATGTTTTGGAGAAGAGTATGATATATCATCTTAAAGGCCTACTGAAATGAGATTTTCTTATTTAAACGGGGATAGCAGGTCCATTCTATGTGTCATACTTGATCATTTCGTGATATTGCCATATTTTTGCTGAAAGAATTTAGTAGAGAACATCCACCATAAAGTTTGCAACTTTTGGTCGCTAATAAAAAAGCCTCACCTTTACCGGAAGTCGCAGACAATGACGTCACAAGGGTGAGGGCTCCTCACATCTTCGCATTTTTTTTAATGGGAGCCTCCAGCAACAAGCGCTACGACAATTTACCCATTAATTTGAGCGAGGATGAAAGATTTGTGGATGATGATATTGATAGCGAAGGACTAGAAAGAAAAAAAAGGCGATTGCATTGGGACGGATTCAGATGTTTTTAGACACATTTACTAGGATAATTCTGTGAAATGCCATCCGATTTCTACCACTTATTCCCTTTTGGGGTCGTGAGGGGTGCTGGCGCATATCTCAGCTACAATCCGGCGGAAGGCGGGGTACACCCAGGACAAGTCGCCACCTCATCGCAGGGCCAACACAGATAGACAGACAACATTCACACTCACATTCGCACACTAGGGCCAATTTTAGTTTTGCCAATCAACCTGTCCCCAGGTGCATGTGTTTAGAAGTGGAAGGAAGCCGGAGTACCCTTATCTTTCTATTGTGTTGCTAGTGTTTTAGTGAGATTAAATAGTACCTGATAGTCGGAGGGGTGTGTCCACGGATGTCTTGACGCCAGTCTCTGAGGGAAGTCGACGGCAGCTGCATGGACGGTGCAAGCTCAGCTGATCTCCGGTAAGAGGCAACTTTTTACCACAGTCTTCTCACCGAAACCTGCCGGTTGACAAGTGGTCGGGATCCATGTTCGCTTGACCGCTCTGATCCATAGTAAAGCTTCACCTCTGGGAATTTTAAAGAAGGAAACACCGTGTGTTTGTGTGGCTAAAGGCTAAAGCTTCCCACATCCATCTTTCTACTTTGACTTCTCCATTATTAATTGAACAAATTGCAAAAGATTCAGCAACACAGATGTCCAGAATACTGTTTAATTGCGGGATGAAAAGAGACGATTTTTAGCTGCAAATGGTGCTGCGCTAATATGTCCTTTACAGTCGGTGACGTCACGCGCACACGTCATCATTCCGCGACGTTTTCAACAAGAAACTCTGTGGGAAATTTAAAATTGCAATTTAGTAAACTAAAAAGGCCGTATTGGCATGTGTTGCAATGTTAATATTTCATCATTGATATATAAACTATCAGACTGCGTGGTGGGTAGTAGTGGGTTTCAGTAGGCCTTTAATATACAGTTATGGATACAAAACTATTTTCTAAGATAGGGAGGTATTATTCCAAGGATGCTTACATTTAGGTGAGAACATATAAAACTACTACAATTGCATTAAAGAAAATTATATATTTTACAAAAGAACGACTATTTTGATGGTCGACGAGCTAGTCATCGACTATCTTAGCGATTAGTCGACAAATACTATTATGAAGCTTACACGACACCATTTAGTGGATCTACGTTTGTAATTTAGCCACTGGCTTTTAAATTCAGATCGACATATTTTTAGAAAGGTGCTAAGCAACAATAAAGATGACTACTTTATTCAGAAATATTAACAGTTCCCCTGGAAAGTATTCACAGTGCTTCACTTTTTTTTTGTTACAGTCCTATTCCAAAATGGAATAAATCCATTTTTGTCCTCAAAATTCTACAGACCCCACCTGATAAAAATGTGAAACATTTTTTTTATTTTGCATATGTATTAAAAGTTAAAAACAAACATATATCCATTCATCTTAGTCGACTCAGAGAGGTGACCAAGAACCAGATGGTCATTCTGTCAGAGCTAAGGCATTACTCTGTGGAGATAGGAGAACCTTCCAGAAGGACAACCATCTCTGCAGCAAACCACCAATCAGGCCTGCAAGGTATACTAGCCAGACGGAAGCCATTTCGTAGTAAAAAGTTTACTAAAATGCATGTGAAAGACTCTCAGACCATGAGAAACACAATTGAATGCCAGGCATCATGTTTGGAGGAAATCAGGCACCACTCATCACCTACTGTGAAGCATGGTGGTGGCAGCATCATGCTGTTGGGATGTTTTTCAGCGGCAGGAGCTGGGAGACTAGTCAGGATAGAGGGAAAGATGAATCCTGGATGAAAATCAACGCAACCTGATAGAGCTTCAGAGGTGCTGCAAAGAGGAATGGGCAAAACTGTCATGATCCGTGGTCCTGATCATGTTTTTGTGCTATTTCTGTTTGTTTGGACTCCCTTTGTTGTTTGTGCACTTCGTGAGTTAGTTTCGTCACCATGGTTACTTGATTTTCACCTGCCGTGCGCGCACACCTGTTACTCATCAGAGACTCTATTTAAGCCTATCTTTTGTGACAATCTGTCACTTTATTTCTGTTAATTTTCGTGTTTTTGTATTTACTTCCTGTTCAGTGCTCTTCCTTTGTTGTATTTCCTGTTTTGTTCACGAGCACTGTTGTTTTTCTCTTTTCGTTGATTGGCAGCGGTTCACACCTGCTGTCAAAAAAGCTACTGCCTATTTATGTTTCACTCGAGCACTCCTCAGGGCTTTTAGATAATATCATGTTGAGAACGTTACTTTGCACGACTGCTTTATGTTTATTTGTTTTTTTATGAGTTCTGAATTAAATTCCTCTTACCTTCACTCAACTCTCCTGGATTCTCTCATCATCGGGGACACACAACTGCAGCCATGCGAGTTCCCAACAGTATCTTCGAGCCAGAAAGTGTCCTCGCGAGAATCCCTGTCGGCAATCCTCAGCAGACGTTCTGGACCGCACAATTCCTGGAGGACTTGAAGGCCAGGTTTGTGCGGTCCCAGGTCCCAGCCAACAGACACGGACCCTCTTCACGCGGCAACGCTACCGGCTACGGCTCTCCGACCGGCGCGTCCTCCGCCGCCATCCTTCCTCTCGGCAACGCTGCCGGCTACGGCTCACCGACCGGCGCGCCCGCCTCCTCCTTCACGTCTCGTGGCCCTCGCGGCTCCGTCGCCGACTACGGCTCTCCGACCGGCACACCCGCCACCGCCATCCTTCCCGTCGTCTACTGTGCTGCTTCTCCCTGCTCCTACGCAGCTTCCAGCGGTTGCTCCCAGGCTACTCTTCCTGCTGGCTCCCGCTCTCTTTTCTTGTTCGCCGAGGGTTCCAGTGGAGCCCACTGTGAGGTCTCTTTTGTCCTCCTGCTGGGACTCGGTGCGGGACGTGTCTTCGTCCCTCCTACTGGCCCCCTCCCGCCCGTCCTTGGTTTTCGCACCGGGGGACTCCGACGACAAGGCACGTCTTCCCGCAAGTGTGGACGGCGTCTGGCAGCCGCCTAGTGGAGGGGGGCCTCCAATACACAGCGGTGCAGCCAGGCACACACCGCTGTCATCCTCGCAAGCGTCTCCTTCCACGGAGACATCTACGTGCCTGGCGGGCTTTCGCACAGCTCCAACGCCGGCTCTATGCCAAGTTCCAACGCCGGCTCCAACGCCTGCTCCACGTCGAGCTCCAATGCCGGCTCCACGCCGAGTTCCAACGCCGGCATTACGCACAGCTCCAACGCCGCCAGTAGCAGCACCATGCCAAGCTTCGTCGCTGCCGGCATCTGCTACTCCTCGGCCGGCATCTGCTGGTCCTCGCCCGGCATCTTCATCTCTCGCTTTCACGCCGTCGATGACATCCGCCGCTTTCACCCCGCCGATGACGTCTGCCGCTTTCACGCCGCCGATGACGTCCGCCGCTTTCACGCCGCCGATGACGTCCGCCGCTTTCACGCCGCCGATGACGTCCGCCGCTTTCACGCCGCCGATGACGTCTGCCTCTTCCATGCCGCCGATGACGTCTGCCGCTTCCACGCCGCCGATGACGTCTGCCGCTTCAACGCCGGCACCAACATCGGCAGAGGTATCTGTTTCGGCTGCAGTCCCCGCCGCTTTGTCTACTGTTCCCGGGCCTGCTTCAGCGTGCCCGCCTCCACGTCAGCCGCGGATGTGGCCGTGCCCAGGGCGTCCTTCTCGCGTGACGCACTCTCCTTTTTGTCGGCCAGTGATGTGGCCATTCCGTGGCCGCCCGCCTCGCCAGTTCCAGCGCCGTGCCACGCGCCGCCGCCATTTGTCTCTCCCTCGCTGGCTGCGGGGACATTGAAGCTGGCGACCCTCCACGACCCTCCCTTACATTTTTGGACGTTTTTCCATTTGTTTGTTTTTCATAGGAACATCTGTAATCTGTTCCTTGAGGGGGAGGTCCTGTGACAATCTGTCACTTTATTTCTGATAATTTTCATGTTTTTGTATTTACTTCCTGTTCAGTGCTCTTACTTTGTTGTATTTCCTGTTTTATTTACGAGCACTGTTGTTTTTCTCTTTTCGTTGATTGGCAGCGGTTCACACCTGCTGTCAAAAAAGCTACTGCCTATTTATGTTTCACTCGAGCACTCCTCAGGGCTCGTAGATAATATCATGTTGAGAAGGTTACTTTGCACGACTGCTTTATGTTAATTTGTTTTTTTATGAGTTCTGAATTAAATTCCTCTTACCTTCATTCAACTCTCCTGGATTCTTGCATCATCGGGGACACACAACTGCAGCCATGCGAGTTCCCAACATCTTTGTTCTCACTCATTCTGCCTTCATTGCGTTTGCTGCATGCAACCTGTTTCACGCGAGTTTTTTGCCTAGTCTCGAGTTTTTGCCAGTGTTTTGACCACGTTAGTCTTGTTAGTTTTCTGAGCTAAGTGTTTAGCCTTAGCTTCTACGTGCGACCGGCACGCATACGCTTTATTTGTTGTATGAGTTTTATGAGTTACTGTAAATAAATCATTTCCTACCACACGTCCTGATCCGGAGCCGTCCGTTCTGCATTCCGGGAGAACAATCCCGCATAAAGATGTGACCCCCACGTGACAAAATCTGCCTAAAGTTAGGTATGCCATGCTTGTGGCTTGTGTAGTTTTTTATCTTAAGAGAGAAACCTTTTCACATTGCCATTATGGGGTATTGTCTGTAGAATTTTGAGTACAAAAAAAATAATTATATTTTGGAATAGGGGTGTAATATAAAATGTGTAAAAGTGAAGTTTTGTGAATACTTTCTGGATGCACTGTTTATTATGTTTTCCCAAAGACATTTCCAATTCAAATGCAAAAATGGTAGTGTTAAAGTTGTTCACTTCCAATAAAACATGTTTTTGGTGACAACGCTGCTCTTTAATAATCAAAAGTCCAGCTGTTAGGAGGAACCGAAAAGGAAAACATGTGACTCCGAGATATGCTCCTCCCCCTCAACTTAATCATCACCTTCATCAAGCCGAGTGAGGTCGGAGAAAAAAGAGGACGTGTCTGGGAGATCCTTACCCCTACACGGCTGTTATCTTGTCCCGACAGAACATCCCGTACTTGATCAACCCACCATTTGCAGAGTGCAGAACAAAGTGTGATAAAAGTAGAGTCGATGACTACTGATATGACTATCATCATGCTCCTTCTATCTGTGGCACATTCAAGATGGAGACTTCCATGTTAATAGAGGAAAGACCAGTCAGCTGGGATAGGCTCCCACTCAGCGGGAAATTTGGTAAAATTCATGAAATGCACAGATGAGTTGGGAGATGAAAAATTCCCACTACAAAAGAAGAAAGACAGGCACTTTGTAGAACTACAACCTGAATAGGACAAGTTTGTATTTAGATGTTTGGCATATCAACAGCAGCCGCCTTTAAATACTTGAGATGAAACATTGCATGACAAACGACATCTTTAAAGCTTTCTGTTGTCACAAGTGAATTAACAAGATTGGCAAGAATATCCGCATTTAATCAGGTGTTGTTTTCCTCAACACAACACATTCAAACAACAGGCTCTGCAATATGGCCGGGGGTTTTCCACGTAAAAAACTACACGTCATTTACAAATCAGTAGGGTTCTTGACACAATCACTAAAAGCGTTGCTGCAATAACTTTTCACTGTTGAGTTCAATATTTTGTACCACTTCCTGCTACATTATGGAAAGCAGGTTTAAAGGCCTACTGAAACCCACTACTACCGACCACGCAGTCTGATAGTTTATATATCAATGATGAAATCTTAACATTGCAACACATACGAATACGACCAGGTTAGTTAACTAAATTAACATTTTTAATTTCGCGCGAAGTATCCTGTTGAAAACGTTGCGGTATGATGACGCGTATGATGACGCGTACGCGTGACGTCACGGATTGTAGTGGACATTTTGATCCAGCACCGATTCCAGCTATAAATCATCTGCTTTAATCGCATAATTACACAGTATTCTGGACATCTGTGTTGCTGAATCTTTTGCAATTTGTACAATTAATAATGGCGACCTCAAAGAAGAAAGATGTAGGTGGAAAGCGGTGTATTGCGGCCGCCTTTAGCAACACAAACACAGCCGGTGTTTCCTTGTTTACATTCCCGAAAGCTGACGGTGAAGCATTACTATAGAACAGAGCGGTCAAGAGAACATGGTTCTCTACCACATGGCAACCGGCAGGTTTCGGTGAGAAAATGGTGGCAAAAGGTCGGCTCTTACCGTAGACATGAGCGGAGAGTTTGCGTCATTCTTTCTGCAGCTGCGGACTCTCTTGCCCCCTCCCACCGGCCGCCCCCGACCGTCGGATGCTTACACCGTGGAGGAGTAGAAAAATAAAAAAATCTCAGCCCGGCTGCCTTGCCTCGTCGAGAAACGTGGCTTCCCACGGAGACACTGGCGGTCACCACACCCGTGGCCACACCCCTCCGAATTTCAGGTACGACCATATAATCTCACTAAAACACTAGTAGCACAATAAGCAGATAAGGGATTTTCCAGAATGATCCTAGTAAATGTGTCTAATAACATCTGCATCGCTTCCACTGCCCTCGTCTTTTTTTTTTTTCTTGTCCTTCACTCTAACTTTCCTCATCCACAAATCTTTTCTCTTTGCTCAATTTGATACGGAAATCGTCGCTTTCTCGGTCCGAATTGCTCTCGGTGCTGGTGGCCATCATTGTAAACAATGTGAGGATGTGAGGAGCTCCACAACCCGTGACGTCACGTGCACATCGTCTGCTACTTCTGGTACAGGCAAGACTTTTTTATTACCGACCAAAAGTTGCGAACTTATCGTCGATGTTCTCTACTAAATCCTTTCAGCAAAAATATGGCAATATCGCGAAATGATTAAGTATGACACATACAATGGACCTGCTATCCCCGTTTAAGTAAAAAAATCTCATTTCAGTAGGCCTTTAAGGTACGGATAAAAATAAAATGCACCAGTTTTTAAGTTTTGAGCTGTTTTGGCATTTTGTATGACTACAGAGTTTGACCATGATAATAATAATTATAATGGATTCAATTTATATAGCACTTTTCTAGACATTAAATGAACTGAGAAGCCATCATTCATTCACTCCACATTCACATATTGATGGTGGAAAACTACATATGTAGCCACAGCTGCCCTGAGGTAAACTGCCAAACATTCACCCACATTCATGCACCAGTGTGAGCGGCGCTGGAGTGTCTTGCCCAAAGACACAGAGGCTGTGACTTGGCTGGCGGAAGGTGGAACCATCAGGTTGCTGGCAACGCCGCAATACCATCTGTGCCGTCCCCCATAATTACAGCTCTGTTTGCTGACATCATGTGCTTGAACAAAAAACTAGCGTGAGAAACTGCAGTGCATCCGGAAAGTATTTGCAGCGCTTCACTTTGTCCACAATTAGTTACTCTATGTTACAGCCTTTTCTCTAATGCAAAACATTTATTTTTGTCCCTAAATATCTACAGACAACACACCATATTGACAATTTAAAATGTTTTTAATTTAATTTTGCTAATTTATTACAAATAACACATATATGAACATACCTATTCACAACTTTGGCTCAATACCTTCTGGATGCACCTTTGGCAGCAATTACGGCCCCTTATTTTTTTTTAATACGATGCCACAAGCTTGGCTCACCTATTTTTGGGAAGTTTCGCCCATTCCTCTTAAGCTCCATCATGCTGGAATGGAAGTGTTGGTTTTCATCCAGGATGTCTCTGTACTTTGCTGCATTCATCTTAGTCTAGTCAGGGAGGTGACCAAGAACCCGATGGTCACTGTCAGAGCTACAGCATGACTCTATGGCATACTTGCCAACCCTCCCGGATTTTCCGGGAGACTCCCGAAATTCAGCGCCTCTCCCGAAAAATTCCTGGGACAAATTTTCTTCCGAAAATCTCCCGAAATTCAGACGGAGCTGGAGGCCACGCCCCCTCCAGCTCCTAGCGGACCTGAGTGACGTGTCGACAGTCTGTTTTCATGTCCACTTTCCCACAGTATAAAGAAAGTTTCTGCCCAATGACGTTATAACAGTAGAATGATCAAGGGCGAGTTCTTGGTTTCTTATGTGGGTTTATTGTTAGGCAGTTTCATTAAAGTCCTCCCAGCCCGGTAATAACACACAGCAACAGCAGTCATATTTTCGTCTACCGTAAAGCAGTTTGTCTGCCGTAAGCTCCAATGTTGTGAACTTGTGACACTCTTAAACACGACAATATTGCCATCTACTGTAGATAGAATAGAATGTAGAATATAATGTACTTTATTTAATTCAGCACCACAGTTCGCTCACAATAAACAATGATAATAATAAATAATATAATATATGTAATATATTATATATATAATATATGAATAATATAAATATATTCTACATTTAAGTGCAGTCAAGGAACAAATGCATTATACAATCTGATGGCTGTCGGTATGAAGGACCTCCTGTGTCGTTCGTTCCGTGTTACATTTTGGGAGTCTGAGCCTTCCACTGAACGTGCTCATTCTCTCCGCAAGGTCCGAGTGTACTGGGTGGGACGTGCTGTCCATAATGGCTTGGAGTTTTGCTAGACTTCTTCTCTGCCAGAGAGTCTAGCTGTGGTTAGGAAAATAGTGACAGAGAATAGAACAAAGATGGACATTTCAACCCTTAACTCAACAATAAGTAGATGAGTGTTATGTGTGTGTATATATGTAAATAAATGAACACTGAAATTCAAGTATTTCTTTTATATATATATATATATATATAATCAAATACATTTATATATGTATATATATATATATATATATAGCTAGAATTCACTGAAAGTCAAGTATTATATATATATATATATATATATATATATATATATATATATATATATGTATATACAACAACAAAGCGGTCCACGCCCCCCCACCTCCTGAAATTGGAGGTCTCAAGGTTGGCAAGTATGTTCTATGGAGAGAGGAGAACCGTCCAGAAGGACAACCATCTCTACAGCAATCCACCAGTCAGGCCTGTATGATAGTGACCAGACAGAAGCAATTTCTGAGAAGAAAATGGGCCCAAATGCACCTGAAAGACTCTAGGACCATGAGAAACAAAATGATCTGGTCTGATGAGACAGAGAATGAACTCTTTAAAGGAAACCAGGCACCACTCATCACCAGGCCAATACCATCCCTACTGTAAAGCATGCTGGTGGCAGCATCATGTTATGGGGATGTTTTTCAGTGGCAGGAACTGGGAGATTAGTCAGGATAGAGGGTAAGAGGAATGCAGCAATGTACAGAGACATCCTGGATGAAAACCAACGCATCCCATACAACCTAAGGGAGCTTTAGAGGTGCTGGAAAGAGGAATGGGCGAAACTGTGTTTTCATATTTAAAGACTTGAGGCTGTAATAGCTGAGTTGCATATGATGTCATGTTTGTTTTTCTTCTTCGCTGCTTAATTGACACGATGGTCAAGCAGCTTTAGCGTAGGTGATAGTGGGTGGAGAGTTTGATCATAAAATGCCAAATTGCTGTTCTGTTCTCTCTATTCATTCAAATAGAGAGATAGGAAAGAGCTTCCATAGAGTCCCGAAAGAAGTGGCTCATAAAGGTAATAAAGTCAGGGAAAAATGAAAGTGCGTTGAAGAAAATGTCTCTTAAAAATATCACTTTCATCATCTTGAGGAACGCAATCAGACCATGCTTGTGTCTGCAGCGATCACTTTGTAAAAGTGTTTATCTGAACATTTGAATTGTTTGAGAAACTTTGTGATGCAATCGAGTTTATTCTCTACTATATTTGTAGTGTTTGAGAGCAGAACTAAACAAAAAAAAGGACAAGGGATCTCATCAGTTTGTGTTCATTTTTGGTTGCTCTGCCTAAATATAACTACAAAGACCTGTTTGTGCAAATAAACTAACGTCATGTTAGGTTCTAGTATAAATATTGTAATTGATGGTCTAATCCACCGTATTTTTATTAGATATTCATCACAGAAACTAAAAGCTAAGTTGTTGTTCTGCAGAAAGCCAAGTGCTTTGTTCTACACGGATGACCATATTATTGCATCTTTGGTGATATTCGTTAGCATCAAGAAAATATCCTTAAAATTTTGATAAACTCGATGAATAAATCTCTCGTAGGCTCAACAGCATACACTGAATCTTGATATCTCTAGCAAACATTGCTCAACAACAGGGACATTAGTTAAATAATGGGACAACATATGAACTTTAGAGCATAAAAACAACTGACTAATATTTGTAGCAGGAAATCCATTTAAATAAAAAAAACGTATCCTTTTTCTCATTAGCGTCACAATAACAGCAGCACGGCACTTGTTATATCCATGAAATACATTACTTTGTCTTTCACGGATTAATGCTTAGTTTGTGGACCGCCCGGATTAAACCTGTTCGCAGGCCTGATACAAGCCGTGAGCCGTACGTTTTACACCCCTGCTCTACACCATCGCCTGAAACCTGAAAGTGCCTGGATGTGCCGTGAATGCAACCTATTGCTGCCAAAAGTGCTTCAACAAAGTATGTAGCAAATACTGTAAATACTTTTTTTACTTTTAACAAATAAAAAAACAACAACAAAAAAACGAGCATTTTCACATTAATATTGTGGGGTATTGTCTGTAGATTTTTGGGGACAAACATGTATTTATTTAATTTTGGAAAAAGGCCGTAACATTAAGTTTGAAAAAAGTGAAGAACCGTGAAGACTTTTTAGGTGCACTATCCTCCTTTGAAAGACCCGAGTTCTGACTGCTGAAAATCGCAAACAAGACCACTCACTGTTGCTAACGTCCAAGAAGAGCCGTGAGCCAGAAAGAAGATACTGAACGACATAATGGTGAAGTTTAATAAAGTGAGGTGGAGCTAAACAACAAATAGATGAACTAACAAATTCAACATGATGACAAGAAATTCTAAATATGATGTTTTGGCGCATGCTCATTATGTCATTTCCTCCGCTGCTGGAGCAGCAAGAAGCTCCGCTGAGAGAACAGCCGGACACACGCCTCCACGCCCCGCTCAGACCACGGCCATGCTGCTTTTCAAGCTGAGTTTCGAGCAGTCTTTGGTCACCCTGCCGATGGAGGGAACGCCTCTGCAAGACCGCACACCCGCCGGCATGGCTTCAAGGAGGGGGATCAAATCAAATCAACTTTACTGTATATATAAAGCACATTTAAATTTTACCACAGGGGTAGCCAAAGTGCTGTACAATGGGCAGGTTAAAAACGAGAACCGAGCAAACACAACACAACACAACACAAACAGAACATGATTAAAAATAAAATAAAATAAAATAAATAAAACATAAAATCAGGTTCACAGCAGGTGTACAATAGGGCGCCATTGCAGGATGGATATTACTCAGTGTTAAAAGCCATGGAATAAAAGTATGTTTTTAAGCATACTTGCCAACCCTCCCGGATTTTTCGGGAGACTCCCGAAATTCAGCGCCTCTCCCGAAAACCTCCCTGAAGAAATTTTCTCCCGAAAATCCCCCGAAATTCAGCTGGAGCTGGAGGCCACGCCCCCTCCACCTCAAACATGCACAGTTCGAAGCGTGAAAAGGAGGATTGCAGGCGGATCTGACGGCAATCCTCCTTTTCGACCGGATGACCGCAGAGAATTAAAGTAGGAACACTCCGGAGGCAGAAGTTCATTAAAAGGGGCGGACTCACCGGCTCTCAGCCATGTTTCCGTCACAAAGAGGAAGTCAAGTCCGCCACCCGCGAGAAGTTAAGAAATCCTTCAGGATAAATGTTTTGTTTGTCAAAGATCTTGCGTTGGTGTTTTCAATTTCATGTGCCAAACAAAAGAGACAATATTTTGCAACAGATAATATGGATGAACTGTAATATTTTAATAGATGGAAAGCCTTTCTTTTGGAAAAATATGTATGAAAGAGGAATAATATTTGTCAATGTGAATGGTAAAATTATGAAGTATGATGAATTTAGAACTATGTATGGTGATGATTGTTCAAGCTTTTCTTTTAATCAACTAACTGGAGTAATTAGGAAAAGTGGGAAACAAAACATTAATTATAGAACTACTAAATTACTAGTTTGTAAACCTCTAATAAGAAATTCTAGTTGGCAAAAAGGAACTAAAATGAATAAAAAAATATATAATTTTTATTTAATAAAGAAATCTTTGAAGGCTGTCCCATACAACACATATGGAAAATGGGAGGACTTTTTTGACTGCCCCTTGCCGTGGGATGCCATATTCAAACTAATCTACAAAACTACTATCGATGTGCAAAATCGTTATTTTCAAATTAAAATTATTTATAAATTCTTACCCACGAGGAAAATGTTAAAACTATGGAATATGACCAAGTCAGATGATTGCCGATTTTGTTGTCAGGAATCTGAATCCACTCTGCATTTGTTTTGGTATTGTCCTATTGTGTCTTCTTTATGGGTGGAAGTTGAAAAAATGTGTTCAAGGATTGGTTGGTTTATGAAGCTTGATATAGCTTCTGTTATTTAACGAGAGTTTATTGACAAGCATGACTTAGTCAATTTAATTATAGTACTTGGTAAAAGGTTTATTTTTAAGGCCAAAAATAGATTCAGTATTTAGTATTACTTTCTTTAAAACATGTATTCAGTGTTTTTTAACTTTAGAAAGATACATGATTGACAACGATAATGATGCCAAAAAACATGAAAAAAGATGGGAAATCCTTAAATGGCTTATTGTGAAAATGTAATAATGTCTATAGATATGCAACAACAGCAACATATATGCTATCTGTTGGTGTGTTCCCTATTTTTGAGTGTACAAAATGAAGGTGTGTGTTGAGTCAGACTTGGACATAATATGGATTATACACAAATGCTTTTTATGAAAATGTAATTTTGTTTATAAATTATATGCAATCTGTTGTTTCCCTAATTTTTGTTGTTGTTGTACATGGATGAGGGTGTGTGTTGCTGAGCCCAACGTGGACATTATCTGGACTGGA
The DNA here is from genome assembly GCF_033978795.1 of Nerophis ophidion. NCBI lineage: Eukaryota > Metazoa > Chordata > Actinopteri > Syngnathiformes > Syngnathidae > Nerophis > Nerophis ophidion. The sequence goes on from NC_084619.1 coordinate 31,602,762, forward strand.
CCTGGTTTTAAAAAACTTTAGACAAGTCTAATTTCATTAACAACCTGGTCTGTTGAAGATAAGGTCCTTTTTTTATTTTACAAATAAAATAAAATAAGATAAATAAATAAATAAAAAAACATTTTATTGTATAAAAGAAAGTAAATTAATATAAAACAATTACATAAAAAATAGTAATTAATGATAATGTTAGTGGACCGGCGGCACACACAATCATGTGTGTTTCAGGGACTGTGTCCCTTGCAGAGTGTGCTATATATGTTGTGGGAACAATAATTTTGGTAGCAGAAAGAAACAACTCTTTTTTGTGTGAGTGGGTGTGGATGAGTGTGAATGGGGGAGGGAGTTTTTTTTTGGGGGGGGGGGGGGGGGGGTGATGCACTAACTTAAAGTGTATCTTGTATATTTCTATGTTGATTTAATAAAAAAAAAAAAAAAGATCTTGCGTTCACAAGACCGAACCTGGCGGGGCCCAGCCCGTCCAAGGGCGCAGCTAATTCAGGTGGGGCCCGACACACAGCCCGCAGGTGGTGGGAATCCACCCTGCGCCTCCTGGGGAGGGGACAGCAGGAGCGACGGCGGCAAGCCTCATCCTCCAAACCAACGAGACAAACAAGCCAGGAACCGAAGGGATCGATCGAGCGCGGGTGCAGGAGGAGACCGGATACCGCACCATTCCTCCTTCGGGAAGCCACGGGAAGCCGGGCCAGGAGTACCCTAACTTTCACCAGCTAGCCGCCACGTTTACCGCGGCGCCGGAGACGCTTCCGACGGGGGAGAGGAGCCACGAGGCGGGAAAGGAAGGCAGGAATCCGGCCAGGTGAAAAAGCTGACTGGGACGTCGAAAAACTAATGTCGAAGTTGATCATATCAGTGGGAGAGGGGCAAAGATCCAACAGTGTTTGGCAGTCATACACAAGCAGTGAGCTGACAAGAGACGAAAATAGACGCAAACAACACAAAAACGAACAGAGCTGACAGCGAGAGACGGTAGCCAAAGCACATACTGGCGCCATCTTGGAAGGCACACACCCACCTGAGTGGAAAACAGTCTTCAATACGCATCGGCCACTTCGAGTATAGAGTTTTGCCGTTTGGACTCATTAACCCAGCCCTCTTTCAGGCCCTTGTCAATGACGTCCTGCGGGACATACCTGACCGCTTTGTTGTTGTATACTTGGATGACATTCTCATTTGTTCCCAAACTCTGCAGGAACACCAGCAACACGTCCGTCCTGTCCTTCAATGACTGCTGGAAAACCGCCTTTGTCAAAGCCGAGAAATGTGAGTTTTACGCACCATGTGTGGATTTTCTGGGCTTCATTACTGAGAAGGGGCACATCAAGGCAGACGCCAAGAAGCTGGAGGCGTTGTTAGAGTGGCCCCAGCACTCGACCCGGACGGAGTTAAGACACTTCCTGGGATTCAAGGGCGTCTATCGACGCTTCATCCGAGACTTTAGTACGTTGGCCGCACCACTCCATGCTCTTACGTCAACCAACGTTCCTTTCCAATAGATCCGAGAGGCCGGCATGGCCTTCAAGAGCTTCAAGAAGAGTTTTGTTTCTGATTGGGTCCTCATTCACCCGGACTCTGAATGTTCTTTCATCGTCAAAGTAAATGTTTCAGATGCTGGGATTGGCGCTGTACTGTCCCAGCGTGCACATATTTTTCCAGATGCCTCACCAGCAGAACGGAACTATGATGCCGGAAATAGGAAGCTTCTGGCGGTCCATGGGGCCTATCAGAATGGAGACACTGGTTCGAGGGAGCCAAGTACCAGTTCCAGGTCCTCACGGACCACTGACCACTACTCAGTGGCCTAGTGGTTAGTGTGTCCTCTCTGAGATCGGTAGGTTGTGAGTTCAAACCCTGGCCGACTCATACCACAGACTATAAAAATGGGACCCGTTGCCTCCCTACTTGGCACTCAGCATCAAGGGTTGGAATTGGGGGTTAAATCACCATAAATGATTCCCGGGCGCGGCACCGCTGCTGCCCACTGCCCCCCTCACCTCCCACGGGGTAATCAAGGGAATGGGTCAAATGCAGAGGACAAATTTCACCACACTTAGATTTGATTTGATTTTTTATTAAGGATCCCCGTTAGCTGGTTGCCACAACAACCCCACTAGTCTTCCTAGGGTCCACAACTCAATACAATTACAAGTAAAAGCATATAATTATAACTACAGAATACAGACAAAAATAAAAAAATAAAAGCATCAATAAGAAAACAGGCAAACAATTTACAGTCACAGAATAATAATGACCATATAAATATAACTACACAATATAAAACCAGCCCTGCGATGAGTCGGCGACTTGTCCAGGGTGTACACCGCCTTCCGCCCGATTGTAGGGGAGATAGGCGCCAGCGCCCCCCGCAACCCCAAAAGGGAGTAAGCGGTAGAAAATGGATGGATGGAATATAAAACCAAACATTAAAAAAATCATCAACGAGCAAACTAATTTAAATTACATGTCACACACACCTAGAGTGTGTGTGACAATCATTGGTGCTTTAACTTTAACTTTGACCTACAGCACATCTGTTCAGCCAGGAGGCTGAACAACCGGCAGGCTAGTCGGGCACAATTTTTCTGCCGTTTCAATCATACCCTCTCTTTCAGGCTGGGCTCCTACAACACTAAGGCTGATGCCCTATCCCGGCAGTTTACTGAAGAGCCTGCCTGCACCTCCAATGCAGAACCCATCCTTCTTCTAGCTAGGATAGTTGACATGGTCACCTGGGAAATGGTGGACCAGATTCGGACCGCCCTGCACTCCAACCCGGGACCATGGGGCGGACCCCCCAACAAACTGTGCCTTGGGAGCTATGACCTAAAGTGTTGAACCTGGGGCACTCCAGCATTTTTTCCTGCCATCCAGTATTCCAGCGCACACTCTCCTTCATCCGCCGGCGGTTCTGGTGGCCATCAATGGCAGTGGACACCCGTGAGTTTATCGCCGCTTGCATTACTTGCTCACGCAACAAGTCTTTCCAAAGATCGCCGACGGGCCTCTTTTGACCCCTACCTGTACCCAGTCGCCCCTGGTCTCACAGCGCGTTGGACCTTGTCATTGGATTCTCCTTGTCCCGAGGTAACACTACGATTCTAACCATTATTGACCGCTTCTCCAAAGCCGAACATTTTGTTCCAATGCCTAAACTCCCATCTTCTTCCGAGACCGCTAAATTACTTACAGTGCATGTTGTCAAGGATCCCCATGGACATCGTCTGACTGTGTCCCCTAGTTAACATCTCGGGTGTGGCAGACCTTCTGCAAAGGGATTAGGGCCACGATAAGCCTTACGTCGGACTACCATCTCCAGAGTAACAGGCAGCCAAAGAGTGCTAACCAAGGTTTGGAGACCGTGTTGCGCTATGTTGCTGCCCGCATCTTGGAGCAAGTTTCTGCCCTGGGTTGAATATGCCTACAACTCAATGAAGAGCTCAGCTATGGGTACAGTATCTCTCCTTTTGAGTGCTCTCTCGGGTATCAACCTCTTATGTTGCCCCAACAGGAGACCGAAGTGGCCGTCCCGTCCTCCCACAAACACATCAGACGCTCTCACCAAGTTTGGAAGACCACCCGTACTGCCCTCATAAGGGTTTAGGAAAGAATGTGTTGTAGTGCCAACCGACGGCACATCCCGGCACCATCATACGCTCCCGGTCAACAAGTCTGGCTATGGGCCAAAGACTCCCAATTCCGTTAAGCGACACCCTGCGGTCCATGTGTCACAAATCAAACCAGCCCACCACCCCCCTCTCTTCCCCTGCGCCCTCTATAGAATCCTGGATAACGGTGACCCGGTAGGTCCATGAAGGAGATCCACAGGTTCCGTCGGCAGGGTAGGGCACTGGTATACCTGGTCGATTGGGAGGGGAATGGACCAGAGGACAGGTCTTGGGTGCCGGCCTCCTACCTTGCTGGAGGACTTCTACTGGGCCAACCCTGGATCTCTCAAGCGCTTGTCAGGAGCCTCGCATAAGGGCAGGGGTTCTGTTATGGAGCATGCTCATACTGTCAAACCCTTTGCTGCTGGAGCAGCAAGAAGCGCCGCTAACGGTGCAGTCGGACACACCCCTGCGCACCCTGCTTGGACCGCGGCCACGCGCCTATGTGGCTGCGTGTAATTTGCAATCGGCAAAACCTGGATCTGATGAGGCTCGACAATCCACGCAGCCGACAATCCAGCGCCGGAATGTACTTCTCTGTCTGACATATCCTCCGTCACCTTGGAAGTGAGCTGTGCGCCACACTTCCCTGGATTGCTCTCTGGATCCGGACAGCCTACTTCGATTCTCGACTTCCTTCGCTTTGAACCCGGACCTCAGGACGCCTCTCTCCAGCCCCACGGACCTCCCGCTAGGATCACGGACCTCTTTCGGCTCAGCCCCTGTGGACTTGTTTGCCTCTCCAAACAACACACACAACAAACTCCTGGTCATCCTATTTTGTTAATTCCTGCACATAACCTTGCATGCACACACATAGTAGCATACACACTCCACTCACTCATCAAAGCTCAATAAACCCTGTTGAGTGATACTTCCTGTGTCGTGCCGTCTCCTTCCCCCTTGTTTTAAATAACATAAAATGAATCATAATAATGAAGCAAAATGATCGCATTACATCTCAAAAGATGTGTATGATTGATAATTTGGAAAGGTGTGCTCCTTAAACAATGTGACTTTAACTGGGCTCCAATTTTTTTGTGGTTAAATTAAGCTCATGACACAGTAAGTTGAATGATGCGGACACATTTTTTACTGGATATGTTCTGATACACTTCTGCCTTGGAGAATTTGTATCGACAAGTAATATGCAGCTAAATTTATTTGAAACTAGTTTCAATTCAAAAATATATAGTTTAGTTAAGGACAGTTTATTACATACTGTATATGTGTAGTTTTGTGCTAGCTCCTAGTAGCTGGTGTAGCCTATCATGCTTATATTTTGGAAATGACAATACTAAAATACAAGAAAACCTTGCGTGCTTATTGGTGGACTTACGATGTCAACTGGCTGTCGAGCTTTGCACAAATTAACAAGCTGAAGGGCTGCTTGTGTTGGATTTTTTAGATGTAAAACAATATAATTGAATTTAAATTTGTTTGCCGATATCATATTATCAAATTGGGACACCCTTAATACTGTATTATGTTAAATGGTTATCATCAAAACACTTTTGCTCAAAACTCCATCACTGGTATCCTTCTGTGGCACTATTACCAACAAAATAGTACTGTAGTTGCAAATATTCACAATATACTGTAAATCTTTGGGATTGTAACAATAAGGAAATAATCACAATTACAGAAAGAAAAAGAAAAAAGAAAACAATTTATCCTCAGGAATTTGAGCTTAAGGAGACAGAACACGTAAACGCTGTGGCGTACTCTTATGCAATCAAGTTCAGTTCATGGGGCAAGAATGTACAATACCATAATCAAGATTAGAAGCACAACTATACTTCAATTAGCCCAAGAAAAACATATTTCTGCAGTCATCTTAAATGAGTGTATGTCATGCACAGGATCGAGAACGGCCATACTTACAATATTGTCACTTATTTGGGATGTGACTATTTTCTACACACGGAAGGAAAATGCAGAGACATGACAAGACCTGCAAACATGTTGATTACATCAGATGTGGGGAAAAAATGTCAATATAGTCCTGGTACAAAATGTATATGTACTGAAAACTATCATACATTTCAAAATAATGTTACTCAAAGAAGATGTATTTCAAATCTTAGAACAAGACAAAATGCAAATTGGCATCACATTTGCAGATTTAATAATTTATGCTAGTAGCATTAATGATTCAGTAAAGTTAGTGTTTCCCATACATTCATTTATTTATTTTTGGCGGGGCCACACATTGGTCGCTACCTTTTACCCCTTGCTCATAAAGATATTACAACATTTTAACAGGAGGGATTGGCGTTGTCAACATAGCGACTCTGTAACTTTATTTAGCTAGTAATCAGAGCTTTCTAGACATTCTTTTTTAAAAATGACCAGCAACAATTGTAGAGAACAGCGTTTTGTCGACTCCGAAGACAGGAACCTGCCCTTCCCCATTTAAAAAGCACTCACAGGCAGCTCAGTTTTGTTTGTGAAATTAATAAAAGCAACACACACAAGCGATACAACAAATATTGGTTTTGATTTCCATGTTTATACATACTTTTTGAAAATGCCACATCACACCACATGGCCAAATATAAACAAATTGCCCACTCCACGTCCACAACCCACCACTGCCATAAATAGATTGTAATGGTGTGGGAAACACTGAAAGTAGCGCCTCCATGTAGTGTACCTGCACCTTTAAAACCTTTCATCTTGATAATAAAATACATTCAACATAGGGCTGGGCGATATATCGATATACACGATATATTGCGGATTTGTCTCTGTGCGATATAGATATAGAAAACTAAACTAAACTAAACTAAACTAAACTAAACTAAACTAAACTAAACTAAAATGACTACATCGTGATATTCGACTATACGTTCTCACGCAGTTGCTTTTAGCTGCGGGCATTACACTACAGGCTCTTCCCACTCCTTCTTGTGTCTCCTTCTCACAGACAGTAAGCGCACCTTCTTACATACGTCACATACTGTCACATCACATACGTATACCCCCTCATGGAGCAGAGAGGTAGCAGCATGGGTAAGGTTAGCTGTGATGCTAGCGAAGCCGTGCGAGTGGTAATACGAGAGAGAGAAGGTGGGAATCTGGTAACAAATGAAGGAAGAATTAATTCCCAAGAAAACCAGCAAGGACTCCATCGTCTGGCGCTGATTCGGCTTCAAGCAGGAATATGTCGAATAGACAACTTTAATTTGTCAAGTGTGGGGCACAAGCATTATAATTATTATTTATTATATCTTACAAACATACATTTTATCTTTTATCTTTTTTATGTTTTCCTTGAAGACAGTGAATCCCTGTATATATCCAATGGATACTTTTGGCAGTTTTAAAAGACTAGGAAGCAGCTTTCTTTCTTATTCGAGAGAGGAGCTGCTCAGTCTGAAAATGATGGGGCGAACTGGTGTTCGACACTCCATTCCAGCGGAGCTAAGGAAGAATCCTCGGGGCTGCAAAGCGGGAGCTAAGCTAAAGGCTAAGCGTGAGGAAAATCGACGGCGCTACAAACCATCCATTCCTTCCGTCATCATGGGGAATGTGAATTCGCTGTCGAACAAGATCGATGAGCTTCATGGACTAAAAAACCAGCGTGCGTATCGAGAGAGCAGCCTGCTCATCTTCACGGAAACATGGCTAAACCACCTGGTACTGGATGCTAACGTGGACCTGCAGGGATTCACCGCAGTGAGAGCTGACAGACACGAAAGCATGTGGGAAAAGAAAAGGTGGGGGACTCATCATATATGTTAACAACCGTTGGTGTAACCCAGGACACATCTCTGTGAAGAAAGTCTTGTGTTGCCCGGACCTGGAGCTACTAGCTGTTAGCCTCCGGCCATACTACCTGCCGAGGGAGTTCAATCACGTGATCTCCCTCTGTGTTTACATTCCCTCGAGGGCAGATGCTGCCAATGCATGTGAGAAGATCCACGCCATCACATCAAGGCTACAGACAAAACAGCCTGAGGCTTTTTTCGTCATTTCTGGGGACTTCAATCATGCTACTTTGGACTCAACGTTACCTGCTTTTTACCAGGCTGTGGATTGTCCCACGAGAAACAACAGGACAATTGACCTACTGTATTTTAATGTCAGGGATGCATACAAGGTCACACCCCTCTCCCCACTAGGGAAGTCTGACCACAATCTTGTTCATTTGCGGCCAAAATACACCCCCATGGTCCAAAGACAGCCTGTTAACACTTGCTATGTGAGGAAGTGGTCCCCTGAATTGGAAGATGCCCTCAGAGACTGCTACAACACCACAGACTGGGACGTGCTGCTTCCACAGGGTGAGGACATTGATCTGCCCTGCTAAGACTGTTCGGTGCTACCCTAATAACAAACCCTGGGTAACACAACAAGTTACAGCTGTCCTCAACAAAAAGAAAGCTGCCTTCAGGAGTGGAGACAGGGAGGCAATGAGAGCAGCACAGCGGGAGGTGAAACGACGCGTGAGGGAGGCTAAGGACAGCTACAGGAAGAAGCTGGAGCAGATGCTGCAGCAGAACAACATGAGGGAGGTCTGGGAAGGTGTGAAAACCATCACAGGCCACAAGACAAAGACCAGAGATGTTGTGGGGACAATAGAGAGGTCCAATGAGATGAATAACTTCTTCAACCGGTTTAACCAGCCCGTGTCCTCTCCATCCCCCACTCCCCATCACAGCCACCCCCTCTTCTGCTCCCCTCAACGAACTTTCCCCCCAGCCATGGCAGCACCCCCCTCCACCACCTCTACGCAGACATTAGTCATCTCTGCGGACCAGGTCAGAGGTCAACTGAGGAAGCTACAGCCAAAGAAAGCAGCAGGCCCAGACAAGCTGTGCCCCCGACTCCTGAAGACCTGTGCTGCAGAACTGGGTGAACCACTTCAAAGGATCTTCAACCTCAGCCTGCAGCTGGGAAGAGTGCCCACCCTCTGGAAGACGTCATGCATCGTTCCAGTTCCCAAAAAGAACTGCCCCAGTGAGCTGAACGACTACAGACCAGTGGCGCTCACCTCTCATCTAATGAAAACATTGGAGCGGCTCTTTCTCAGCCTCCTCAGACCACAGGTGCAACATGACCAGGACAGCCTGCAGTTTGCGTACCAGGCAGGCGTTGGTGTGGAGGATGCTATCCTTTACCTGCTGCATCGAGCCCACTCACACCTGGATAAGGGAAATGGCACTGTGAGGATCCTGTTCCTGGACTTCTCGAGTGCCTTTAATACCATCCAGCCCCGCCTCCTTCAGGACAAGCTCTACAAAATGCGAGTGGACCCCTGCCTGGTTGCCTGGATTTTCAACTACCTCACCGACAGGCCACAGTACGTCAGACTGAAGGACATCACGTCTGACACAATGATCAGCAGCACCGGAGCACCGCAGGGAACGGTGCTAGCCCCCTCTTCTCTTCACCCTGTACACCGCTGACTTCTGCTACAACTCAGAGCTGTGTCACATCCAGAAGTACGCGGATGACACAGCCATCGTCGGGTGCATCAGGGACGGCAGAGAGGAGGAGTTTCGGAATCTGGTGAGGGACTTTGTTGTCTGGTGCCACACGAACCTCTTGCAGCTCAATCCATCAAAGACCAAGGAGCTGGTCATTGACTTGGGGATGTCGAGTCCACGGTCACAACCTATTGTGATCGAGGGAGTTGAGGTACAGACCGTGGACTCATTCAAGTACCTCTGGGTTTGGGTGGACAATAAGCTGGACTGGACTGTTAACACGGACCATCAGTACAAGAAAGGACAGAGCAGGCTGTACTTCCTTAGGAGACTGCACTCCTTCAACATCTGCAAAAAACTCCTGTGGATGTACTACCAGTCTGTGGTTCCAGTGTTCTGTTCTACATGGTAGTGTGCTGGGGGGGCAGTACATCTAAGAAGGACAACTCCAGACTTGAGAAACTGATCAGGCGGGCCGGTTCTACAATCGGAATGAAACTGGACACACTGGTGACAGTGGCAGAGAAGAGGACTTTTGACAAACTAGTAAGCATCCTGGATGATGCCAGTCACCCTCTGCATAGCGTTATCAGTAGCCAGAGGAGCCTGTTCAGTGCTAGACTGCTCCATCCCAAGTGCAGGACTAATAGACTCAAAAACTCCTTTGTCCCACACGCCATTAGACTGTACAACTCCTCTCTGGGGCGGGGGGTACTAGGATGACAGGGGATGCAAAACAATAACAGTGCAATACGTTTTTATAACATGGTCACTACTGCCTACTTTGTCTTGTTATATTCTTATTTTACTGTTATATTTTTATTCCCATTGTTGCTTTTTAGTTTTTATTCTTATTGTAATATTTCTCTATTTTGTTTCCATTTAAACCCCCATTATTTACTTTTGACTTTTATTTAAATTGATCTCAACTCTGTACACTGCTGCTGGAATTTTAATTTTCCTGAAGGAACTCTCCTGAAGGAATCAATAAAGTACTATCTATCTATCTATACCAAAAGTAGCATTTGAAAAGTCACATGCTAAAAAATGTGCTTACTCGGCATTTCAACATCTCCATTCAGTGCCACATGCCCACACCATCAAAATGCCGAGGCAAACATTTCCAGATCAACACCGTATGAAAAAAACAGTCAACAACAAAAGGAGATAATGTCCGCAGTAAACTACCACATTGCAAAGGACATACACTATTTGATTTGCTATTATGCAGCTAATTTTTCTTTGACACTTATTGAAATATTTTGTGTGACATCATGCACTAAAGTGCACTTTACTTGTTTTAAACTATTGTAGTGGCGTTCTGTACAAAAAGTGCATTTTAATTTAGTGTTGTTGTGATATGATAGGAAGCGAGGACGAATCAACTGAAAAGGCAGGCTTAGATAAGGGGAGCAATTAAAAACAGGTGAGAGTCCGGAAACAAGAAGCAGGTGAAACTAATGCGTGACCATGGCAACCGAACAAACAGGAACTAAGGAAGTCAAACACTAACAAGATGTGATACAAAAACGGAACAAAACCAGAATATTGACAGTTTTGGTCAATTGACTTAGTTGTGAGTTCCCTCTCTGCATGATAGTTTAAAATGAGCATATATTAATGCAGTATGAACAAGAATGTTTTAATGTAGACACATATAATCATCATACTGCTGTGATTATATGTATCAAGTGTTCATTCAAGGCAAAGGCAAAATATCAAGATATATATCGTGTATCGCGATATGGCCTAAAAAATATAGATATATTAAAAAAAAAAAGCCACATCGCCCAGCCCTTACTCAACATACATGTACACATGTTTGAAGAGACAAATAATTACTTAAAAATAAAAAAATCCGACTTTAAATGATTGCAAACATGAAACAAACCCAAAGAAAAAAAAACTAATGCACACCTTACCTGCATCAAGTTTACATTGACAGCAGAGCCATGAAAACAATTCGGAATGAATAAAACAGTCCAAAAATTACCACCACCAAACCTAATAATTCAACATTCACTCACAACCCACAAAATTAAAACAAAATTGTCTTCTGCTACAGAAAATGGTTAACCTGCAAACTCATTTTCTTCCGTCATCACTTTTCCATTCATGAAAAATATATAATGTAAATTAATTATTAGCTAAAGATATAGAAAAGGGTAGAAATAAATCAACCCTGCTTCTTCCTACTCCTTGTGGAATGGTGCAAATGACACCAGGTGATGTTCCTTTATGTATCTTTTTAGAGAGTGTCCAAAACAAAGAAACCATACCGGCCACAGAAACAATTCCAAAATACTACATGACTTTGTTATGCTGTATTTAAAGACTACTGTAAATTGGCAATCGTGCCCAAAATATCGAAAGATATGATCTCTGCTGCACATATTTGTCAGTGGTGCATAGTTCTACTTTAGTAAATCAAGGCTACAGCTGTGATGTGTTGATTTGATTAATGGTCGCAAGTGCAATTAGATGCAATTCCAGCTAAGTGAGTGTGTGACGGATAAAAAAAAAATCCATTAATAAATGTCACCCATTTGAGTGTAGACAAAAGCCAGAAGCAACAATCTGTGCGTGTGTGTGTGTAGTAATTTAAAAAAATCAGGTATGTGATAAAAGTTGTGTGCGGGTAACCAACCATTGTAGCAGATCTCTGCTTTGGTTGTAGACTCATGACTCTGTAGAATTTACTTTGTGCTTTTTTTCTATGCTCCTGAATCTCACACCTGAAGTTCCTAAAAGATACATTAAGTTTTTGAATTGAGTTGAATTTGGGTAGCAACACTAACAGGACACAAGAATGGACCAACAAGGCTCACTTTCCCATTGGAAATGATGCACACTGAAGCAACACAAGTACTACAAGGGACACACCACGCCGGCTATGTTTTCATGATTTCATGAACTCAAATGACTATAAAAAAAACGGAGTAATCACACTTTCCAATTATTATATCATGAATAATCACCATTCACGTCTGTCTAGATTATTCCAATTTTCATGATTATTTTCATTATGCGCATGCACTACTGAAGTCCAAAATGTTAGCGTAGTTAAATACAGACAAAAATACCTTTTTTGACAGCCCAAATTATAATATATATTTTACACTAAAAACTGCATGATGGCTCAGACTCAAGCTGCCTATTTGCTTGATTGATGACAACAAATGCTTTCATCCATACTTCCATTTTCTACCACATGTTCCTTTCGGGGTGGCAGGGGGCTGAAGCCTATCGCAGTTGCACTCGGTCAGAAGGCAGCGTAGACCCTGGACAAGTCGTCACCTTATTTGATGTTGCTCTCTATGTGCTCACGTACGCACATGCACACGCACGGACCTATAACAATTGGTCTGCCAGGTGTTACACTTGGAGTTCAGGGAAAAGAAGTTCCAGCTCCTTCTGTGCTTCTTCATCCTGTGAAAAGTTGCATTATTTTAGTGCATTGCAGGGAAAAATATATCTAACCAAACTTTTTCAATATATTTGCAGGTTCCCACCTCTTTTGAGACAGCTTGGATTGAACAAGCAGCTTCAAACATTTTCCTCGCCTTTTCTCTATGTCCCAAATCTCTATAGCACTGTAACATAGAAAGAAAAAAATGAGGGGTTCATGAACTCAGCCCACCTTAGTAACCCAAAACATGCTAAATATGAACTTTTAGTAAACATTAAGTAAAGGTTAAAAATATCCAATTCAACAGCAGCTTGGTTACCATTCTGCCTTTACAAATAGCTATTTATGGTTATTCTGAACAACTCAAAAATGTCTATTTTTGCAAAACATTCTGATTCATGACAATCAACGAAAGAGGCCTGGATCTTATTTAAAAAAAAACGAAATTGTACTTTTCACACTGCTATGGAAATAAACCAGACACTGGTCACATATGAGCTCACAAGTGTTATATTTTTCACAGATTTCAACGAGATTAAAAATTACATTTGAAAACTCAATTTCTATGACTTTCACAGATTTCAGCGAGATTAACAATAACATTTTAAAACTCAGTTTCTATGACATTCACGAAGCCAAAAAAAAGGTGTTCTCAGCCTCATTATTAAATGAACCAGATGAGCCCACCTTCACGTGAGGTGGGCGTGTCCGGATGCTAGATGGAAGATTATGAATAAGATAATTGTGTGTAATTCCAAGTGCTTATAAAATCACTTAAAAGGGGAACTGCACTTTTTTTTGGAATCGTGCCTATCGTTCACAACCATTCTGACAGACAAGAACATACGTCCTTACTATTTTTTTATTTTAAAGATGATCAAAAAAAAACGGTTGCAAGATGCGGTTAATGGGAGTCAGTGTTTTAGCTTTCAAAGCCCTCTACAAAAACTTTAAAACCCTCATCAACATTTTATAAACACATTCAGAGTAATTATATTGCAGACACGTTCATAAAATTGTGTAATATGCACAATATTGAATTAATTTTGGTCATTTTAAGCAATAACAGAACTTTTTTCTCCGGAGCATTTTTTTCCGTTTTCAAAGCAGTGCTCTTCCGACTTCCGGCAACGTGTTCCTAATTCCGGAAACAAACGCTAGTGTGTCCTAATCAGGGCAGACTTGGTAACAGACAACGAAGATGATTATTTTTGAACAAATGAGGATTTACAACCTTATTTTTAAAAAAATGAATATACAGAGGATTAACTACTGGTTATAGAAGCAAAAACAAACGGGGTGAAACGCGCGAGCAGACGGAATCCGAGAGAATGAGATCGGCGTGACTTAGACGCTGTAAATGTGGAACTTTGAGCCAAGCTATGCCAAAAAAATGGTATGCTTACCCAAAATAAACTTTAAACGTCCCTGACCAGCTCAGCCAAACAGACAACAGTCCATCGAGTAAGTCACTATAATATTATTCATTATACATGCAGCACATCACCCTACACTACAGTACTTTAGCTGTCGAGCTAGCTGTGTACAAAGAAAACCTGAAATGTGAGCTAATACTTTAGCTAATATGTACTTAGATAGGTCAGCTAATGCCGTAGCATGGTGATGTGTTCCTCCGCTAACAAAACAGTTCTTGGGTGTTCGCTCTTACAATATCAATGTTGCTACAGCTTAATTATCATACAGAATAGGAAACGGAATTGAAGTGGCGGTCAAAGTGTCCCAACTTGTCGGAATACATCCTCAGCCATCTACTGTCCAGGTGAGATGTCTGTTTAGAATAAACTTACAAGAGGCAAGGAAGCGAGAAAGCAGCAGACCACTCGAGAGACAAGGCGCCACACATATAATAACAAAATCAATAAACCTTGGTTAATATTCAGGTCACGAAATGCAAACCGGGTATTATTGGCGCTTTTTGAATGGTTATTTATCGGATTTGATTTGCAGAATAGTGGAGCACCCACTGGCTTGGAGGTAAGCAGACTTTTATTTACGAGTTAGAATGCACTAAAACTCATGTCTTTCATAATGATTGTGAGCGATGACATTTCCAAAAAAATTGCAGTTTCCCACTAAGCGCAAACGGGCAAATAAGGCCCATTGCACACAAGTTATCTGTTGGAGTCCGCTGGTCGAAGATGTCGGGACTGTTAGAATAATTATGTATAAGTTATCACCCAACTCTTATGCTTGAAAGCCGTTGCTATAGTTATTATCTATTGTGCTCAAATTGTACTTTTCTATCAGTGCAAAGGCACACAACTTGTTATCTTCCACTGCAAGTTGTCTCGCAGCAGCAGTTTCTGTTTCCAGACCGTACCTGCAAAACAGCCAAGGACGGACTTCAAGTATCTCAACAAGGATAAGACGACAGCACGCAGACAAAGCTGAGACAAGGCAAAACCACAAGGCCCCCTGCTCATTCCGTTCTGAATAATCATGTATTGTGCGTGCTGAGCTGCTCACATGATATGTGTGACCACCCACTGTAGAGGTAGCCTCAGTGATGTTAACTAGGGACTTCCTGAATAAATAGATGAGCGCGGGGGCTGTACCTTAGAGCAGTGGTTCTCAACCTTTTTTCAGTGATGTACCCCCTGTGAACATTTTTTTTAATTCAAGTACCCCCTAATCAGAGCAAAGCATGGTTGAAAAAAAGAGATAAAGAAGTAAAATTCAGCACTTTGTCATCAGTTTCTGATTAATTACATTGTATAACAGTGCAAAATATTGCTCATTTGTAGTGGTCTTTTTTGAACTATTTGGAAAAAATATATATAAAAATAACTAAAAACTTGTTGAAAAATAAACAAGTGATTCAATTATAAATAAAGATTTCTACACATAGAAGTAATCATCAACATAAAGTGCCATCTTTGGGGATTGTAATAGACATCCATCTGGATTCATGAACTTAATTGTAAACATTTCTTCACAAAAAAAGAAATCTTTAACATTGATATGTATGGAACATGTCCACAAAAAATCTAGTTGTCAAAACTCAATATTGCATTGTAGCATTTATTTTCACAGTTTATGAACTTATATTCATATTTTGTTGAAGTATTATTCTATAAATAAATTTATAAAAGGATTTTTGAATTGTTGCTAATTTTAGAATATTTAAAAAAAAATCTCACGTACCCCTTGGCATACCTTCAAGTACCCCCATTTGAGAACCACTGCCTTAGAGCATGGTGAGAGACTGTAACTGAGTGTGCAGCCCCAAACGTTTCTCCTCATGATCAAAATTGAACTCTGTCTCTGTCTGATTCCTTGCTTCTAGTCTTGTTTAATAGATAGTTTGGTGTTTAAACCTAAAAACTGTGACAACCATCTTAAAGATGGTTTTCTTGAACATGTGAAAGAATTGTCAACTATGAAATGGACTGTGATTAATCAGCAGCGCAGTGGACTTAGTATTGAAACTTCCACCTCACTATAAACTTGTCTCTGTTTCTTGCAACGCCCCTTCCAGTGTGCAAGACTGATTGATTGATTGATTGATTGATTGAAACTTTTATTAGTAGATTGCACAGTTCAGTACATATTCCGTACAATTGACCACTAAATGGTAACACCCGAATAAGTTTTCAACTAGTTTAAGTCGGGGTCCACGTTAATCAATTCATGGATATCCCTGGACAAGGAAAAAAGTAAAAAATTGTAAACTTTTTTATCACAGTTTTATTTAGTAATTTATTTATTATTTGTAACACTATTTTACATGTCCTTTTTGTGTTTTGTGTACAGTGTGAGTGACTTAATTTTTCAGTAGGACATACAGTGAAACGCGACTTACAATGCTGTTTTAGGAATGCAAGTCATATATTTAGACTGAGGACCTCTTTCCTGTAAGTGACAGGAAAACTTTTTGATGCAGATTGAGACATTTTGTTTTTTTAATCAATACCGTGCAAATGGATCAGTCCATCCTAAAATCTCCATCAACAAATAGTCTCTTATTACTAACAACGCTGATGAAAGTAATGACTTTTGGAAACACTTTTAAAAGCTCTACTCTAATGTGTGCCTTAAATCGTTAAAGTGCTACGAATTGGAGAAAAACTTCCAAGTATTGCAGTTTTGCTAACTCATTTAAAAATGTTTTATATACAGACCTTAGCAAGAAATACATAGTTGAGTTTGGAATATCCTCGATGGATTTCTTCAGCCTGCAACAGAGACAAACATGATATCAAGTTACGTTCCAGATAGAAACCGTTTATCTGATTTCATTTCTGGAGGCCTTCACATTTGGAATATACATTTCTGGAAGCACAAAAGCCTTTTTTGGCAGCTTTGTTTACTTCTCTTGGGCTACATGTTACAACAGGGACCATCAAATTGATGGGTAAAGATAGATAAGATGCAAGGAAGAGGTTTGCACAGGAATATTAGCCAGAAGCAAAATTCATGTTTCTACTATATAAACATTCAAACAGTGAGAACACACATTAAGCCTGTCTAAACACAGAAGGTTTGGTCTTTCAAAACTTGGCACAGGGGAAATTTGGGAGGCAACAAGTAATGGAGCATTTGTCAAATGGGACACAACAACTCAGTTAAAAAACTGCACCAATATAATATAAAAAATATTTTTTCTCATGATACCGCGAATAGGTTTTATACGGCTCGCGAGATAAGTTTGCTAAGTATAAAAAATAGCTGTATTTTTTGAATGAAAGAAACTGCTTTTTCTAATTGTGTCCACTGGATGTTGCAATAGCAATTCTTTGTACAGTTGTGATCAAAATTATTCAACCCCCACATAATTTTGGTGTTTTAGCAAGTTGGACATTTATTCCGTATTTTGTTTATGGTCATATCAAATAAAGATGCATTAAACAGACAAATGCAACTTGAATTACAACATTATATTTTGTAACATACCAAACAGTGTCATTTCTCTTAATATCTCATTGACAAAATTATTTAACCCCTTGAAGATCATAACTCTTAAGAACAGAATTTGAATAAGATCTTTTCAATCAGGTGTTGGAAAACACCTGTAGATGTGATTAGAACTGTAACGAGCAACAATTAAACTAATTGAAAAAGACTGTGACGCTCAGCTTCTTGTAGACGGTCAATGGTGTATTTGTAACATGGTGAAGTCCGGGGAGTGGTCAAAGAAGTCAAGAGAGGAGGTAATTTATTTTAATAAGAAAGGATATGGATAGGCGCCAGCGCCCCCCGTTACCCCAAAAGGGAATAAGCAGTAGAAAATGGATGGATGGATGGATGGATATAAGAAAATAGCAAAGACATTACACATTCCAAGAGACACAGTTGGGAGCATAATTCACAAGTTTAAAGCTAAAGGCACAGTGGAAACACTACCTGGGCGTGGTAGAAAGACGATGCTGTGTGCAACTGCTGTCCAGTATTTGAAGCGTACAGTGGTGAAAACCCCCCGGGTAACAGCTGAGGAACTACAACAGGACATTGCAGAGGGGATAACGCAGGTTTCGTCCCAGAAAATAAGGCGCGCACCAGGAAATGAAGGCCTCCATGCCAGAACTCCCAGGCACACCCCACTTCTGACTACCAGGCACAAGAAAATAGACTCCAGTATGCCAAAAGTCATCTGGACAAACCCCAAAGGTTTTGGGAAACTGTTCTATGGAGTGATGAGACAAAAGTGGAACTCTTTGGGCCTATGAATCAACGTTATGTCTGGAGGAGAAAAAATGAAGCTTACAAAGAGAAGAACACCTTTCCTACTGTTAAGCATGGTGGGGGGTCAATCATGCTCTGGGGCTGTTTCTCTGCCTCAGGTACCGGGAATCTCCAGCGCGTTCAAGGCATTATGAATTCTATTTCCTACCAGGATATATTAGTTGCAAATGTCATGAAGTAAGTGACGAAGCTGAGGCTTGGGAGATGTTGGACCTTCCAACAGG
This sequence comes from Nerophis ophidion, assembly GCF_033978795.1. Classification (NCBI taxonomy): domain Eukaryota; kingdom Metazoa; phylum Chordata; class Actinopteri; order Syngnathiformes; family Syngnathidae; genus Nerophis; species Nerophis ophidion. The sequence goes on from NC_084619.1 coordinate 31,621,219, forward strand.
ACAACAATCCCAAGCATACATCCAAATCAACATCAGAGTGGTTGCAGTAGAAGCGCTGGAAGACTCTGGAGTGGCCTTCACAGTCGCCAGACCTAAATCCTATAGAAAACCTGTGGTGGGACTTGAAGAAGGCAGTTGCAGCACGCAAGCCCAAAAATATGAATGAACTGGAGGCCTTTGCCCAAGAGGAATGGGCTAAAATATCTGTAGATTGTTGCAAGAAGCTTGTGTCCGGTTATGTATCACGTTTGAAGGATGCAATTACTGCCAAAGGGTGTTCTACTAAGTACTAAAGATGCATGTAACTAGGGGGTTGAATAATTTTGTCAATGAGATATTAAGAAAAATTTCCTTTTTTGGTATTTTGTAAAATACAGTGTTACAATTTAAGTTACATTTGTCTATTTGACACATCTTTATTTGATATGACTATAAACAAAATACGGAATAAATGTCCAACTTGCTAAAACACCAAAATTGTGTGGGGGTTAAATAATTTTGATCACAACTGTATCCCCTGCCGGAGAGCATGCATGGCATCAGAGGGGGCGCAGCTATGTGCCGTGTTAAGATAGGAGAAGCAACACTTCCATGTTTGGACACTACGTACCTACGCCGCTTATTAGTAGTGATAGTAATGATTTCAATACCCTCCTTGATTCATCTCTTGTATTTATTTGTTTCTGATGAAATTAATTTACTTACCCAGGTCCCAGTCCATAAGGTGTTTGTTCCTTCTGCTATAGCTATTTTTGTTTTCTTGTTCTGCGCTTTGTTTTTGTGCACTAGTAAACTTTGCAACTGTCTCCTTCTCGCATTTGTTATTGAGTTATAAATAAATTAAATGGGTAAATGGGTTGTACTTGTATAGCGCTTTTCTACCTTCAAGGTACTCAAAGCGCTTTGAAACTATTTCCACACTTACCCATTCACTCACACATTCACACACTGATGGAGGGAGCTGCCATGCAAGGCGCTAACTAGCACCCATCAGGAGCAAGGGTGAAGTGTCTTGCTCAGGACACAACGGATGAGACGAGGTTGGTACTAGGTGGGGATTGAACCAGGGACCCTCGGGTTGCGCACAGCCGCTTTTCCACTGCACCATGCCATTCTTTTTTCCTGGTACTAAAAATGTGTCCGGTCCCTCAAATATTTGTTTTATTGCATGATCTTCATGGGATTTCGTTGATGACAACGCATTTACTATCCTGTGTTACCGTATCTTTTGGGTGTATATTTTGTTAACGTAATTTTTTGTATGGTTTTACCGCTGTGTATATTTGAACTTATTTTATGGTGTGTTGAATTGGTTCTGTTAATTCTTAAAGGGGAACATTATCACCAGACCTATGTAAGCGTCAATATATACCTTGATGGTGCAGAAAAAAGACCATATATTTTTTTAACCAATTTCCGAACTCTAAATGGGTGAATTTTGGTGAATTAAACACCTTTCTGTTTATCGCTCTGGAGGCGATGACGTCAGAATGTGACGTCGCCGAGGTAATACAGCCGCCATTTTCATTTTCAACACATTGTAAACATTGTGTCTCAGCTCTGTTATTTTCCATTTTTTCCACAATTTTTTGGAACCTTGGAGACATCATGCCTCTTTGGTGTGTTGTCGGGGGGTGTAACAACACTAAAAGTGAGGGATTCAAGTTGCACCACTGGCCCGAAGATGCGAAAGTTTCTGCCGCCAGAACCCCATTGAATGTGCCAGAGTGTCTCCACATTTTACCGGCGATGACAGACATGACACAGAGATGTATGGATAACCTGTAGATGCATTTGCAACGATAAAGTCAATAAAATCCCAAAGGTGAGTTTTGTTGATGTTGACTTATGTGCTAATCAGACATATTTGGTCGCGGCGTGACTGCCAGCTAATCGATGCTAACATGCTATGCTAATCGACGCTAACATGCTATTTACCGGCGGTGCTAAAGCAGACATGGCACAGAGATGTATGGATAACCTGCAGATGCATTTGCAACGATAAAGTCAACAAAATCACAAAGGTGAGTTTTGTTGATGTTGACTGCCAGCTAATCGATGCTAACATGCTATGCTAATCGATGCTAACATGCTATTTACCGGCGGTGCTAAAGCAGACATGGCACAGAGATGTATGATAACCTGCAGATGCATTTGCAACTATATTACATTTCCTTCCACACACATTTAATGCGAAAAAAACACTTACCAATCAACGGATTTAAGTTGCTCCAGTGTCACAAAATGCGAAAGTCCTGATCGTTTGGTCCGCACATTTTACCGGCGATGCTAACGCAGCTATTCGGCCATGCTATGGCTATGAATAGCGTCAATAGCTAGTCGCTCAATAGCTTCAGTTTCTTCTTCAATACTTTCATACTCCAACCATCCGCTTCAATACATGTGTAATCTGTTGAATCACTTAAGCCGCTGAAATCCAAGTCTGAATCCGAGCTAATGTCGCTATATCTTGCTGTGGTGTTCGCCATTGTTTGTTTACATTGGCAGCACTGTATGACGTCACAGGGAAATGGATAGTCGCATCGCAAATAGCAAAAATCAAGCACTTTAAAGCTCTTTTTAGGGTTATTCTGAGACCGGTAAAATTTTGAAAAAAAATTCTAAAAATACAACAAGCCACTGGGAACTGATTTTTATTGTTTTTAACCCTTTTGAAATTGTGATAATGTTCCCCTTTAATGTATGGTAGAGTTAGTGTATCCTTATGTCTTGTGTCGGTTTCTTCTTGTTTTGCTTTTCTGTTTTTTGTTCTGCCTTGCTTGTTGTTTTCATTTCTAGATGACCCAAAATGGATATTGGGAGCATAAGAGAGCATGGGAGCATGTCTTCCTCCTGTCTGACTTTTTTATCTATTATGATGCTAGTCTGGTTGTAAAGGGTTCTGACTACCAAGAGTGTGCACGCAGTGGGATTTTATGATTGATGTCCAGAGAAGTTTACTGTATATTGTGGTTTGAATGTTGCCATCTTTTTTGTGGTGTAAGTTTATGTCCATAACCAAGGAGATCGTCGTCGACTTCAGGAATCACAGTATTTACATAGCCCCCCTCTACATCAAGGGTAAGTGTGTGGAGAGGGTCCACACCTTCCGGTCTTTTGGCGTCCATATCTCTGACAACATTTCCTGGTCAGATAACAATACTGCCATCACTAAGAAGGCTCAGCAGCGGCTGCACTTCCCGAGAGTCCTTAAGAAGTACAACCTGGACTCCAACCTGCTGCTTACCTTCTACCGCTCATCCATTGAGAGCCTGCTGACACTGCATTACAGCATGGTACAGCAGCTGCACCGCTGCAGAGAGGAAGAGGCTCCAGAGAGTGGTAAAGGCAGCACAGTGGCTCATCGGCTGCTCTCTCCCCTCCCTGATATACATTTACACCTCCCGCTGCCTCAGCAGAGCAACCAACATTCACAAGGACAGCGCCCACCCTGGTTCTGACCTGTTTGACCTGCTGCCCTCAAAAAGGCTCTACAGGGTCACCAGGTCTAGGACAAACAGACTCAAGAACAGTTTTTTCCCTAAAGCCATAACTACGGTGAACTCTCATAGGCACTGATTTTATAGTTTAGCATCTCTCTGTGTGCAATTTTTACTTTCCACTCAGTCTGAACGCTTCTGTATGTATGTATATAGTATAATATTTAAACAACACATTCAGAACATTCGTTCTCAGGACTGTGCACCTTATCTCCTTTTGCACAATTTTTCCTTTTTTTTCCTTCTCATGTTTTGCATATTTGTAGATTGTCGCACTGATATAGGAGTAGATTTTAATCTCATTGTACCTGTGTAAAGTGACAATAAAATGCATTCTATTCTATCCTATAAATGCTATTGTCGTGTTTGTTTCTTCTTCATTGGACATTGTATGTTGCCAGTGCTGTCAATTGTGTTAAAGTTATGTGTAAGTACTTATGTGTGTCCAGTCTTTGTTATTTCCAATATTTCGCCTACGCAATTGCGGAATTGCAAGCAGAATTGTCATTTTATTTATTTTTTTTATTACAAAAATTGCTCATAACAGCAGATAGTGGATCGCCCATGACGAAACCTTCCTTCTGTCTATATATCACTGTGTTGTACAAGAAGTATGTACATTTGGGCAACATAATTTATTGTGAAGTTTATACGCGAATTGAGGTTTCTGACTTGTTAAGCCTTTCTGTGACAAAATGAAGTGTTACTTTTGCGAGGAGTTTTGTGAATATAGTGGTGAAATCATGAGATATAAAATATTTCAATCAATCAATAATTCAAAGTTTATGTACATAGTAAACTTTTTTTTTATAAACTTGACAGTTTATAAAATGCACTTGTTAAAAGTTTAGGACGTTTGGGCACTCACGTTGCCAGTAGATGGGACAGGTGTGCTAACCGCAGCTCGCACGTGTGTTTGTTTGCTGCACAGTGACTCCACGAACGGCAGGTTTAGTCACTTATTAGTTAAGTTTGTTAAAGAGACCCTCTCCCCTGTGACTGTTTACTATTTGGAGAGCGAATGCGGAACACTATAAAGAGTTTAGTTGTGTGCTATCGTGGCTATATTGGTGCGAGGGAAGTGGACAGCGTGAGTTGGGAGGTAGCGTGTGAGTGGGGACGAGTGTATTATGAGTGTAATTAATGTGTGTTTATTATTGTCTGGTTATTGTATGTTTATGTGGTGTATATAGTAAATTGTTCAACTATATAAGCCGTCTCCTCACACTCTCTTAGACTAGATTTATTGGGTAAATAGTGAATAATTGGACAATTATTAAATGTGCTTTTCATGATGGTATCCTTACATCACACTCAAATTTATAAGCGCAGGCCTAAATTTACCGCATGCCTTTGGTAAGCGCCGGAGTGAGAAGAGGTTTTAAAATAATTAGCGCATGTTTACTTTTACCGCATGCCTTTGGTAAGCGCATGATTGAGAAGAGGTTTTAAATCAATTTAGCGCCCCGGCGGCAATTCAAGGAAATACGGTATACGGAGGTAAAAATTGGCCGTGGTATTAAATGGTAGTGTTTGTCCCGTGTTATCTTGTTGGATTCTAGTAGAGACTTGAGTAATGTCTTCAAAGTCCTTTTATTTTCCTCTGCGGGGTCTTTTTTTAATACTTTGTATGTGCCACTGTCTTGTAGCATTGTTTCCATCGGTGGTATGTGTCTCCATCCATGATGACTGTTGTCCATCCTTTGTCTGCAGGGAGTAATTTCATTAAATTGTGAATTTTTTGTGAATTTATTGCTTTTTCCTTTTCTTTTAAAATGTTGCTTTGTAGGAGTTTGCATGCTTTTTAGAATATAGCTACATCTGCGTGGATCAGCTTTTTCTCCTGGGTCTTGAATTTTAATGCATGATAGTTCCGTTGCTAATATATATACTTCACATGGAATTATTTTAGGTGTGATGGCAAAATTTTACGATTTCTGTACTGCAAACGCCCGGTACACCCGCCAGTCACTCTTGGATATCAGGAACTCGCACCAGATATCTATTTCGAGAGACTTTAACCACGAGCACAACATCCCAAAAAACGACATAGCGAGAGCACCGGGCTCTCCGTGGTTTGCTGTCGGGTCTGGGAGACGGCGCAGATGGAGGAGGGAGAGGAAGCAGAAGCGTGGCCGCAGGTCCGGCGTCTTGCTAAGGCTTAGGAACCAACCCCACAAGCCACCTCTACCGAGCCTGTTCCTCTCCAATGCCAGATCCCTCGTACAGAAGATGGACGACCTGGAGTTACAACTCACTGGAAACCGCTATGTTCGGGACTGTTGTGCTATGATTATCACCGAAACCTAGCTTCACCTGTAAATACCCGATGCTAGCATGCAGCTAGCCGGCCGCACTCTGTTCTGCCGGGACAGAACTAAGGACTCCGGTAAAAGCAGAGGAGGGGGTCTCTGTATTTACGTGCATGAGAACTGGAGCAATAACGGGACAATCATTGAACAGCACTATTGCCCGGACGTGGAGTACATGTCTGTTAGATGTCGGCCTTTTTTTTCTCCCAAGAGAGCTGTCTGTTGTTATCATCACGGCTGTGTATATTCCACCGGACGCCAAGGTAAACACAGCGCTCTCTCTTCTGCTGAACACAGTCAACGAACAGCAGCGGGCCCACCCCAACAGTATTCATATCATAGCAGGGGATTTTAATAAGGCCAATCTAAAGACTGTACTCCCTAAGTTCTACCAGCACGTGAAGTGTTCTACAAGGGGCAAGAACACCCTGGACCACGCGTACACCAACATGAAGCACGCGTACAGAGCTACACCCCTCCCACATCTTGGACAGTCAGACCATCTTTCCCTCCTGCTCTCTCCTACCTACACCCCCATTAGACCCCAGGCCAGGCCCGTCACAAAGACTGTTATGACCTGGCCCGACGATGTACTCCCCAAACTTCAGGACTGCTTCCAACACACAGACTGGGACCTACTCCAACAACAGGAGCTGGAGACAGCCACAGGAACGGTGCTGGACTACATACAGTTCTGCATCGGGAATGTGACTGTGGAAAAAACCATCCGGGTTTACCCTAACAAGAAACCCTGGATGACCAGCCAAATCCGCACACTCTTCAGGGCCCGCGACGCAGCCTTCAGGTCAGGGGATAGGGCACTGTACAGTGCTGCTAGAGCCAACCTGAAGAGAGGGATTAAAAAGCAAAGGCGGACCACAGGAGGTGCATAGAGTCCCATCTGTCCAGCAATAACTCACGGGAGGTGTGGCGGGGCATTCATGACATCACAAACTTCAGAGGCTGCGATGTGACAACTGCGGGTCAGAGTGCGACACTGGCAGAGGAGCTTAACTGTTTCTTTGCCCGTTTCGAAACCCCCCAGCGACACTCATCTGCTCCAGCCTGCTCCCGCCCCCTACCGGGCTCCGGCACGACTCCACTCACTGTACAGGAGCACAATGTCAGACAAGTGCTCCTGGCTGTGAACCCCAGGAAGACTGCCGGACCAGACGGAGTAGCCTGGAAAGGTGCTCAGGGTGTGGGCCCACCAGCTCACTCTCCCCCTCACCAGGATCTTCAACCTCTCCCTGGCTCAGGCAGTCATCCCACCCTGCCTGAAGTCATCTACAATAACCCCGGTGCCGAAGAAGTCTCCCATCACGACCCTGAATGATTACCGACCAGTGGCCCTCACTCCGGTAATCATGAAGTGCTTCGAGAGAATGGTTCTCCAGCACATCAAAGACCACATCCCTCCAGACTTCGACCCCCACCAATTCGCGTACCGGGTGAACAGATCCACAGAGGACGCCATCGCTGTTGTTCTCCACTCTGCTCTGAACCACCTAGAGCAGCAGCAGAGCTACGTCCGGATGCTCTCTGTGGATTATAGTTCTGCCTCCAATACAATAATCCCGGACAGACTCTGCAATAAACTGGACACTCTTGGCCTCCCCCCTCTCACAAGCGCCTGGATAAGGGACTTCCTAACGGACCGACCCCAGAATGTGAGACTTGGCCCCCACCTCTCATCCACCCGCACGCTGAGCATCAGCTCCCCACAGGGCTGTGTGCTGAGCCCCCTCCTCTACTGCCTCTATACCCATGACTGCAGTCCAGCCCACAGTGATAACCTTATCGTCAAGTTTGCTGACGATACCAGTGGTCGGGCTCATCTCCAGGGGTGACGAGGCTGCCTACAGGGAGGAGGTCCTGAAGCTGACAGCCTAGTCTTCGAAGAACAACCTTGCTCTCAACACCAGCAAGACCAGAGAGATCATTGTCGACTTCAGGAGGAGCAGCACCGACCCTGCCCCCCTCTACATCAACGGCGAGCGTGTGGAGAGGGTCCATTCCTTCAGGTTCCTTGGAGTCCACATCTCTAACGACTTTTCCTGGACAGTCAACACCACATCAGTTATCAAGTAGGCTCAGCAGCGGCTACACTTCCTAAATGTCCTCGGGAAGTACAACCTGAAGCCTGACCGGCTGCTGACCTTCAACCGCTCGTCCATCGAGAGCCTAGTGACCTACTCTATTACAGTATGGTACGGCAGCTGCACTGCAGCAGACAGGGAGAGGCTGCAAAGAGTGGTCAAGACGGCTCAGAAGATCATCGGCCGCCCTCTCCCCTCTCTGATGGACATCTACACCTCCCGCTGCCTCAACAGAGCCATGCCATCATCAAGGACAGCACTCACCCTGGCTCTGACCTGTTCCACCTGCTTCCCTCTGGGAAGCGCTACAGGTGCATTAAAACCAAGACGAACAGGCTAAAGAACAGCTTCTCTCCCAGGGCCATATTCACCCTGAACGGACTGCCCCATTGACCCTCATAAATGCCCTATCTTCGGTGCAATAACCCATTCCACCAACCACCCTGTTTTTTTCATGTAGATATTCATGTATATATCCATTTCATCCACTGTATAGAGTCACATTTGTACAGTCTATAGGGTGTACATTTGCACAGAGTGTATAGAGTGTACACTGTTCTCTTCCACACCTTTCTTTGCACTTCTATATTCTTTATATTTTTATACATTTACACATTGTTTTCTTGCATGCACACATCGCACTGTATGGAATGGCCTCAATCTCGTTACCCTGCGTAATGACAGTAAAGCTAATTCTGATTCTGAAACAGCCTTTCCTGGCTCCTTGAAAATGCGCTTTGATAAGGTGCAAAGCCATTTTTTATTGAATTGATAGTGTGTGTTTGTTTTCATGTGTTTTTACTTTTCATAAGCTTGTCTATTGTTTCTATTTGCCGTTGTTTTGTTATATTAAATTCCTGTTCACATGACCGTTCCAAGTGTGTGGTGATTGCCTTGTCCATGTAGCGATCTAGGTCGTATTTTGATTTAATTACGTCCATTTTTTTCCTTTATTTCAATGTTGATAATGTCAATTTTGTTTGACTTCGTCCTAATTCACTCTATGATGAGGGCCTTCTTTGCTTTATCGGTGATGTTTTTTGCATTTTTAGTTGAGATGGGACTTCGCATGTTTAAACTTGCAGGTGTTATTCCTTCTTATTTGCATCACGGGCTCAAATCTCAGGTGATTATTTTTGGCAGGAAAGCTTCTTTAAAAGTTTTTCCATATGGTGGAGAGTGGTGACACTGTCATGTGCGTATCTTCCCTGAATAAGCTGTTTTTAGACATGTCTCACCAGGAAGCCACAACCGCTCTGAAGAAGGCTGAAGTGTCAGTCAAAACTGTCAGCAGGTAGAAAACCTCTCTTACACACACAACATTAAATATCTTCATCTGAACACAAGAATTTGCACCTGAGTTATAGTGGGGCGAAAATGTTTTGCAAGTGCCAGCCCTTTGATAAACAAGCTGAGAAACACTATTGAATTCAAGAAATAACTTCCCAAAAGTACCTCTCCGCTCATCGTTACCTTCACCAACAACTGAGCTCAAGATCAAGAGTCTTGCCGACAAGAGTCTTCAATTAAGGTAAATTTAATGCTAAAAGTTTTTTTACTCATTTCATTCATTATTTACATTTATTTCATATTGTTTTCTG